>NC_054876.1:22402756-22705786 GCF_018320785.1 Cheilinus undulatus | reverse complement strand
TATGGTTCCACTGAGGGACTGTGATTTAGGTATCATGGAAATAAACTGACATCTCAGAAAAGAGTCAATCTTGTGTTTTAATCAGCTGATAAACAGATACTGATTCTTGATAAGACAGCAATACAGCTGCTTAGAGAAGATAGTTTGTTGACACTTTTAATGAAGTTTAAACGGGAAAACAAAATACTTCTCATGCAGAAAGGCTGCTTTCAAGTTCATGTGAACTAATCCTCTGGTTATGTGCAGTATGTACAGCAGCTTATAGGATTCACTGCTGCTGGACTGTCTGTGCATTGCATGAGCTGGTTTGTCTTAAGGATTTGTACAAAGTTGCTTGTTAAACTCAGTTCCTAATAGCACAGGTATATTAGCTGAACCACGAGTTTTAACAAGTAGAGCTAACAAGATATACATTTGTAACTTTCACCTGTGCCCCAACATTGTCACGTTGTATTACGGAGAAGTCTGACAAAATCCAAACAAATTTTTTTGTAAAATATTAATAATTGTGTTAAAAACTTTTACCAGAGCAGATACAGTGACATGTTGGGGTACTGCACTGGGAGAGACATGATTTGAGACTTGTAGATCAAGGGGACATGATGGTCCAATTTTGTATCCGTGTTGCAGTAAAAGCTTGTATCTAACATTTTGCTTTGTTTCATGGCAGGAGCCTCTCAGGCTTCCGTGAAGACAGCTGGTTCAAATCTCTCTTTGTTCGAAAGGTTGACCCCAGAAAAGACGCTCACTCTCATCTGCTCGCCAAAAAAGAAGACAACAATCTCTACAAAATACAGTGTATATACTGTTTGCATCTTTCTGTGAAAGTTATGGTGGATCCTTGCCACATATTATCAAGATTGCATGTGCTTTGTACATCTTTATGACATTTTTTAAAAACTTTTTTGGTTTGAAATGTCTATGTTTTGTTTCTTTGCAGTTCACAATGTCAAGCCTGAGTGCCTTGATGATTACAATGCACTCTGGTAAGTAATCTTGGTTGTCTAAATGACTGGTTTTGTATATATTTCAAATATCAATCCACTTTTTTGCAGTTCTCTTAGACTGTATGCATGTGTGTTCCCTCAGTGAGGATGTGTTGCCTTCTATTCACACTGACCCTGAATACCCCTGTGAGCTTGTGGGAACCTGGAACACCTGGTATGGAGAGCAGGATCAGGCAGGTGTGGGAATCTGTTATGCTTTGTTTCATAAGTGTTTCTGTACAAATGTGTATGTGACAATTCATACATCACTAGCAGCATTTGACAAAAGGATCTGTAGGATTGTACTGAATATATCATGGCTATGAACTGTACAGTATTTACTCTAAACATTTGTCTGTTTTGTCTGGCATTTTACACAGTCAAATCAATCAGTAGGTTAAAACAACAACCAGCTGATGAGTTTATTATCATTTGTAAAAAAAAGTTTATTTATGCCTTGCAAGATAGTTTAGGCAAAAGAAGGGATCTGACTCTGATTAGCTTTGCTCTCAATGTACAGGAATTAAATATTAAATATGAAACACATGAAAAATTATTTAAAAAATCAAATATGCACAAACTCTAAGTAGGCAATATTATTTAGACAATATATTTAGAAGTCTGTGTGTGTTAATGGTACAGTTGCAAAGAGTGCATGGGTGCTGAATAAACATGATCTAAAAGTATAAGATTTGTTACGATGTAGCAGTTTAACATGAGGCAGAAAAGATAGTTTTCATTAAATATGTTCAGTGTGCATATGAGGTGAGGCATTGTACCACGGTGAGTTTTCCTACAGTATTTAAGTTAAAGGATAGTCTAGGGTATTTTTTTTTTTTTGCCTTGACTATATTCAGCTTCTATTATTGCAGGGCAGTGAAACTGGCAACTTAAGGGTTGCATACTCTGAGCAAATTAGTTTTCATTTCATTGTGTTAAGCCCAGAAAAGAAGGGGTTTTCATAATTCACAAAAGATTATTTTTGATGATTCTTCAGGTTTAATGCCTGTCACAGTAATCTGATAATTCTTTATGAGAAATAGCAGAATGAATTTTTTCTCCTGATTGGCAGAGCCTTTCAATGGTTTTAGCTCTAAATGAAATATCAGTGTTGTGCAGCAGCCAAAGTTTTAATTAAGCATAAATCATTTGGAGTCTGACATTTTATAAGATGCTGTTTTACTAATAAGATCATATAATTTCAGAAAATGACAAGAGATTCATAGCTCAAAGCCTGAATACTTACTTGTCAGCTCATGTCACAGATGATCCAGAAAGATGCATCATAAAACAGACAAAGAACACCTGACAGAAGCATCTGCATAAATATGGGCTCTTCTGCTTCTTCTATTCTAGTTCATCTGTGGAGATATCGTGGAGGATACCCAGCTCTCACTGAAGTCATGAACAAGCTCAGACAGAATAAGGTAAGTGATGCTTAAGTAAGTTCCATTTCATGTCACATAGTAAGAACTGAGTAAGCAGTGGTCCCTTAAAGGTGCAGTGTGTAAAACTGGGACTATCAATATCTAGCAGTCAATTCTGGAGTGTGATGCTCATTTCTCTGGTGATAACTGTGGGAACCAATGAAGTTTAAAAATCAATGCATGCTTAACTGTTATTTGGTTCCTTCTATGGTGCCATAGAAACAGGCAAAATGCAAAAATCCAAGATGGCAGCGTCCTTGGAGGGGACCCTCCCTAAGTATGAATAAAAGGCTTATTCTAAGTTAATTTAAAACATAAATTTAAAAAATATGTTATCAGATGTCAACACTAATTTAGATCAATCTACTTATAAATGTTACCTTTCATTTTAACCAAGTTTTTTGCTAAATGCTGCTAGGCTAAATATTACACACTGCACCTTTAAAAATTGATATAGTTAGCATTTTTTCATGTAAATGTTTCACCACAATTAACTTTGATTTTTTGTTTTTTTGATGGAAATGTAACTTTGGTGCATTTCATGCTCGATACTCTTGTGCTTAAACAGCCTGACCAGATTAGGGCTGCAACGATTCGTCGACATAATCGTTTGCGTCGACTATAAAAATTTGTCGATGCGGAAATTCAAGTGTCGACGCGTCGTATTATTGTTTTTTGTATTGGTAAAATCTAGTACCGGCCGGTAAGGACTCATCTGTACTTGCAGTTCACTACAGGAAGTGGTGGGGGCAGTATCGCTCCCACTGTTTACATTATTCACAGAAACTAAGAAGAAGAAATTAAGCATGGCGGAAAGCACGGAGAACATACTAAAAGCCGACCCAAAGCTTCGAAAGTTTGGGAACATTTTACAGAAAACAAATTGGCGAAACAAGTCAACTGCAAACTGTCTCAAGTCAAACTCTCGTACCATGGCAGCACTACGGCAAGGCACGAACACCTGAAAACGTAAACACACTGTAGCTGCTGCGCCTTCAAATACCGCGAGTGGGCAAGTTTGCAAGTTGCATGAGTATCTTTTAGATCTTTTACATTTAGTTACTGAGCCCTTTGTGCTTCAGGCACGAGGATTAATTCCAGTATCCTACTTATAACGTTGGTGCCGTGCGTTAATCAGTCGGAAAACCACCTTTAATATTTGTTAGGCTAACGTTTTTTTCAGTAACGCTATTTTGTGTGCAGTTTACTTTAGTTATCAGTTCAATGCTTTTATATTAGAGGAAAAACAAACCTTGAAGATGTAGCAACTTGACATATGTCAATTTGCTAAACCGTTAAGTTTTCACAGGTGTGCATGCATAAGGAGGCAAGGTAAACCGGGAATCCAAAATAGTATGCCAAATAGCCACGATTAGTCGACGAACCGTAAAAATAATCACCTGATTAGTCGACATAAAAAATAATCATTTGTTGCAGCCCTAGACCAGATCGGATCCTGATCTGTGTAGCAGATATAGCTGACTTTACTTTCTTATACTAGCCTGGCAACAGACAAGATATGTAGTGTTTTTCCAAATTTAATAGGAGTGTCTTGTACTGAGAAATGTCTTGCTCTTCTTTGTCATTGGTGCAGACGTTTATGGACTACAGGAATGAGAGGGGAAAGATGCTGCTTTCTCGCAGGAACCAGCTGCTGCTGGAGTTCAGTTTCTGGAATGAACCCGTCCCTCGTCCAGGACCCAACATCTATGAGCTTCGATCATACCAACTTAGGGTAACTCAGTCGATTACAACTTGAATAGCTTGCTCTTTTTATGCATGAATATGTTTCTCTCTGTTGCTGTGGTTTTACTCATCGTCTCCCCTTCCTCATATTCGGATTTCAGCCAGGGACAATGATCGAGTGGGGAAATTACTGGTAAGCATGAATTTCTAACCCAGCTCCCTTTCTGTCTTAATTTATTTTTAAATGTAGTATTAGACAGTCATCTTATTGGATCCATTTGAGTAAGATGCTTATAAGCTGTCTTCATATTTTGTGATAACACCAAAGTTATTATAATGCACCGTTAATAATTTCTTCACCTCTATTTTACTCTGTTGGTTTGCAGACTGTAGCAGGTGAATATGATTTAACGGTACTTTTTGGCTATATTAATCTTTGCATGACTCTAAAGCATGACGAGATTTATTAAATACAATTTATCAATCTCAAGGCTGACTCTAATTGCCCTTTTAAATGCTATGAATGTACCCATCTAATGAAACAGAAAGGCACCAATGTTTAAAAATAAACATAGATGATACAATACTATGACTGTGTTTAATTTTCAACATCAATATTTTCTGTTTTAAATTTAGAGAAATTATGGGGGTATCAGTTCCAATTTAATTTGAACTTTAAAACCTACAGATTTATGTTGGTGGTTATGGTTCAAACCTATGATAAAAAGCTTTTATTTATTTATTTATTCATTTTGGGTAACATATTTCTTTATGTTTTGCAGGGCGCGTGCTATTGAAATCCGCCAGCAGAACCAGGAGGCAGTGGGAGGCTTTTTCTCACAGATTGGAAGTCTGTACACAGTTCACCATTTATGGGGTAAGCAGTGTTTCTGGGGTTTGACAACTTTGAAGCATTAATGTATTATAGAGTAGCATACATTGGGTTGGGCAGTATCCAATTTTCTATCCTGTTAAACATTTCCACAATTTCCTGCAGTATATGGTGTTACTGCCAGGTGTTAAAAAACACAACACTTCACAAGAAGCAGGACAGAACCACCACTTGCTGGCGTACATGTGCACATCAGGACAGTGGATCAGATAAAGTTTTGTCCCTTCCCTTTCTCTTTTTCTCTCTGCATAAAAGCCCACATATGCTCTCTTTTCTCCCCTTGTTAATATGAAAAATAACCCCCAACCATTTTTAGACTGGATCTAGGAATGTGATGCAATGTTTTCTATGGTTTTAAACAGATAAAGATCAGCTGTAAATATTACTAATTTTTGCAGCAACACATAGAGCAAAGGCATAGGAAAGGGAATATGTACCTGAGTCCTGGTTTGTTGTTTGACACAGTAGCCTAACATAACCAGCAGGAGTTCTGTTATCACTTTCAAAGCATCTTGCCACACTGGGAGCTTGATCCCTCGACCAGTGTGAGTTTGGAGCCTCTGTATATGGATGCCTGCTCTACTAACAAGTCTTAAATCTGCATCTGAAACAAACACACACTAAAGACATTTATTGTAAACCTTTGCTCATTCCACAGCACGGTCTTAAACAGTACCACCCCTGTTATTAAATACCGTGGGATATATGATATTACTGTATTACTGCCCATTTCTAATGTTACAAACAATAGTAAAATTGCTGTAGATTTATGTATGTGGGACATTAGCAGTAAATATCTGTTCTACAAATATTTACAATATTTATTTGTCAGAATTCAATGCTTTTCTTAGAAGACGGTGTGTGGCTAAATTTATTTTGATACGAACAGAACACAGCCAACAGTTTAACCAAAAATATATAATTGTATGTCTTTGATTTCAGCTTATAAAGATCTTCAGTCCAGAGAAAACATCAGAAATGCGGCGTGGCAGCGTGAAGGCTGGGACGAGGTTGTTTATTATACTGGTAAGCATCTCCCCTCCTCTTACTATTTTTATAGTGCTGGACAATTATATCAAACATCCACTCTTAGTAGTTTAATGGTTATTATTTGACCTGAAAAAGTCAGGATGTAACCTGCTTTTGGAGTTTAAAGCTTTTTCTTGCTTCAGTTGAGAGGAAGTGATTTAAGAAGACTGCATCTCCTATTAATGTTACTATTTCTGACACAGTACATGATTAAGTTGGAAGCTCTCCATTTTGTAACCCATCCAACAAGAATAATGTCTCTTTAGAGTGACAGAACACTGTATGGGCTTCTGGTGCAGCCTATGTTTATTAAAAAAAAAAAAAAGGACATTCAGTTGAGATTTTTTTCCTCATTGTTAAGTCTATTGTTTCCTGATTGTCCTAGGAGGTCTGACTTGAAACTGGTTAAATGAGGATGGAATTGGATTCTAATGATGACATCCAAGAGCAGATTGTTACCTGCCTTTGGACACATATGTTTGTTTATTGTGGTAAATTAAAGCTAAATTGGCACCAAGTGACCACAGATGGGATCCAGGATTGTATTATAGCTGTGACCTCATATCTCTGTAGCCTTTCATCATTTACTGCATACAGCTACAGCCATCTGAAACAGAGAGCTTCAGCAAAAACTAAAAATATTTTTACTTGTTTACAAGTTCTGTCATATTACATATTACCCAACACTTCTTATTTAACTTGACTTTTACCCATTGTGACTCTGATTTCCTATGTTCATTTTCCTTTGTTTTAGTACTGCAGAAATCATGTTCTAGTCAGGATTTAGGACACAACTTGAACAACTTTGAACTTACATGTAGCTTTAACAGTAAACAGAGGAATAATTTATGCCCGTTTTTTCTAGAAGATAAATGAAAAGGGGTTTCATGTTTGAGTTCAATACTTAAAATCCATAAAATAAACATGAATGAATCGATTAAATATGGATCACTTTAGGTTATATGTTTAGGATTAAAATTATTCTAAGGATGGAAACGGACATGGATTGTTGGTCAAACTAGCTTCCATACATGTTTCAGTGCTTTCATGTCTTTTCCTATGAAACTGAATCCTCACAGTAACCTGACTTGTTTCCTCTCTGTCCTACAGTCCCTCTCATTCAGCACATGGAATCTAGAGTAATGATTCCCATGAAGACTTCACCCTTGAAGTAACCAGTGACAAACAGCAGGGGGAACCTCTCAGCAACCCTTGCAAACATCACTGATCTGCAGAGAGCATAACCAGCCGTTGGAGTGTGCACTACCGGGGTTATCTGCGTAACATCGGCACGTTTCAGTTTTTTTCCTTTCTTTTTTTCTTTACTTCCGTTTTCTGTGTGGGGTTAGAATGTCTTACTTCAGCAGATAATCATCAAACTGTATCTGTTACTGCAGTTACTGTGTTACTGATCCATTAATGCGACTTATGTAGACAAAATATAACTGGACATGCTCCTCCCTGTCTCTGTCATGTGAAAGATCTGATTTTAAATGGCTTGCCTTTTTTTTTAAAGATGATATTAAACTGTCATCAGTTTTTGTTCAGATGTGAGAAGAGATGCAACTCTAACATTTGGCAGCTGTAGTGCTGGTCACAGGGGCTGAAAATGTCGTCATAAAATATGCTGCAGAAGAAAACTGACAAAAGCCCTGAAAAAAAAACAAAACAAAAGCCCTCTTTGCACTATCATTAATAAGAAGTCAACAAATGCATCTCCCTTCAGTTTCTCACAACAAAAAAATATGATTACAGAGCAGTTAGCCTTTATTATGAGTTTGATTTGAGTTAGCAGGTGTTTGTTTGTTTTAGAAAGAGGAGCATGCAGTTTACAAATCAGTGTTGTTTTTTAAGTGACAGATATATGGGGACTGTTTTGCAGGTCTAAATTCGGACCTTAGCTTTGTGTCTGGTAAAGGTCACCGGGTATTCACTCCTCCAGAAAATGTCATTTTACGATTGTATGGCTCTAATCACAGCCAACTGATAACGATGTGTAACCCCTGGCTTTATCAAGGGGAGGAATAAAATTATTTTAAACAATAATGTATTGAAGAGGCACAAAAATGTAGGTTAACAACCAGTGAAATGTTAGAACCTACTTAATTGTTGATGAATAGAATATTATTCTGAAGTTGAACTTGCGCTAATTATCCTTGTTTGTGTCTCCTTTTTAAATGTACCATACCTCCAGATTTCTTCTAACTTCAGCATCCTGGGTACACTGTGATGGAAATTATTTTGACTTCAGCACAACTAATCAGTATCTGCGTACTACTGTATGCAGACTAGTGTGGCCTATCTCTTTTTCAAGTAATCAGTTGCAACCGGTGATTGTGCTGCTTGACATTAATGGGTTTTTAAAGGTCAGATTGTAGATATACACAGTAGGCTTACTTACCAAACAAAAAAAATGTGGTGGTCAGTCCTATATCTGTAAAGTAAGTGTGGTATCCTAACCTGTATTGGTCAACAAATTGACAGGAGAGGATTAATATCACAATGTGGTAAATGCAAATTGCAGTGCTTTGATAAAATTAGTTGTACATATTGAATTAAACTTCTGATGTAAATGAAAAAAAGTCTTGAATTTCTTTCATTTTGTGTCTTCTTGGAACGATAACATTTCATGGACCGACGGAGTTCCTGGTGCTGCTTCTACACTGCTCATTTTTCCATCCAAGAGACAAGATAACCAAACATGCCGGTTTATTGGGGGGATAAGGGTGTACAAAAGTGCTCACTGAATTTTGTTCAGGAAACAAAAACTGAAGCTTAAACTCCGCCAAGTGCCATCCTAACAACATTTTATTTATAACATAACATGAGGTGTGTACTTGGAGCTCTATATCCATATCCAGACCGTCTCTGAGGTGACATAACTTGGCCAATCGGCGCGTCATCTAGGGTGTGACTAGTGCTGCCTTCAGTGGTTGTTGGAAATCTTATAATTCAGGAAGAACCAGCAATGCCAAAGTTTACGAGCACACCAGACCTCGTATCTGGTGTTTTAAACGCCACACTCAGTGCAACAGTGACAAAAAATATAGGATAATCAAGTTTTCTCAACATAGATCAAGAGCTACCATTGCCAATATCAGCGTTTTAATACAAGTCGGAATTTTAAAAGCTGTTGTAAGTGACATAGAAAACAACATGATTGTAACATTTTCAATCAAGACTGAAATTTGGGTAGACTTCAAGAGTACTTTGCCTCGCTAGAACAGTGGGAGCATCACACATCTTTGCCCCTTAACTCTTAATAGAAATTACTCTAGTGTTGTCAGTCGATTAAAATAATTAACCAAATTAGTAATCAATTAATTAATTCAAGAATTTGACAACATTTTTAAATACTGAAAGATGTATTAATAATAATAGTAAACAATCAGAAAGGACACGTTCTTTAATGGTATCAAAACTTTCAACCAGCTTTTGAAACAGGAAGAGGCCAAGGGCAGATTGTCCACTTAGTCAGTCTAGGTTTGGTGTAAATCTGTAGAATATGGATTTTATCCAGAAAATTATGAAAATGTAGAGCACATAGAATTTTTACGTGGGCCAATCGAAGCTACTTTAGTATCAAATAAAAATGCATTTGGTAAATACACAGGTAAACAAGAAAACTAAGTGCAGATAATTTCCTTTCTCGTCTATTGTTAAAAATGCTTGTTTTACGAGTTCAAATCTTTACAAACCAGATTGTCCGAGCCTACATTGGTAGCATAAAGGCAGCACGAGACCACGTGTGGACCTTTCTGGAAACCGACCCTCCTTTCGAGAGCGCTCGAGCCCTGGCAGTGCGGAGTCCCTGCCGGTGTTACTTTTTTACTTTTACATCGCTGGTTGTTCTGCTTCGCGATGGCTGCCGTGAAAGCTCTGAACCCGAAAGCAGAGGTGGCCAGGGCCCAGGCTGCCCTGGCGGTTAATATCAGTGCCGCCCGGGGACTCCAGGATGTGTTGAGAAGTAACCTGGGACCGAAGGGGACCATGAAAATGTGAGTTCAGCCCGGAACCCTTTGTGCAGCACGCGTGCTAAGCTAACGTTGCTAACGAGCTAGCATGAGCAGCAATTCACGTGAAGACTGTGCACAGGGGATATTATAGTCACTCTGTCGCCACACCAGAGTATATTTTCACCGATAGGAAAGCTGCATCTGTCTACTTCTTGTAAATGTCCATCACAAAGTACTTAATTAAATTTGGGCCTCCAGTTGCTGGAAACGGATTTTCCCGGTGCACGTTGTCCTGCCCAGTCATCGTCACGACCCGTTTTGACAACAGCAAGCTAATGTTAGCATGCTAGCAGATTATGGCTAATGGCTTATAGTTACGGTTCAACTCAGAACGATGCTGTCAGCTTATCTTAAAATCTCCTGGAGCGATGAGGGACAAACCTTTCTTCACCTGGCAGTTGAGGCAGATGGCAACAATAAGTGAAATAATCATTATATTAACTACAGTTAATCATGATACCTCATTTCTGAGCGGGTCCTTTCATTGTAGAAGACTTCATACATCGGCAGCCAGGATTTTAACATGAACTCCATTGCTTGTCTGTGTCTGCAGGCTGGTGTCTGGTGCAGGAGACATCAAGCTGACCAAAGATGGCAACGTCTTGTTACATGAGATGGTAAGAAAGTGCTGAGCTTTGAAACTTAGTATTGTCATGTCCTCTTTATTGTCGTCTTCTGTCACTGACATCACTGTCCTCTTTGCTCCTTCATTATTTTCTCCAGTGGTGGAGTGGCCCCACCCTCCTAATGTGTGGATACCTATTAACCCTGTATGAATATTGTGAAAACTATCAGTAAAAAAGAGCTTGATTCAGTATTACAGTTTTGAAAAAGTATTGTCTGCTCCTATAAGTGCAAAGGCAGACAGCTTCCATAGGGTGTCTGAAAATTTTTGCTGCAGATGTGGTCTTTTTTTTATTTTAATGACATGTCAACTCTTTCTCTCAGAAAATAGCTGTTTATTCTGCTTGTATTTGGAGTTTATGTAATTTGGGGGGGGGGGGTTAAAAGGCAAGTTACCATTTCTAAATATTTTGCCCGGTGTCTTGCTAACATTTGAAACACATTATGCCATTAAACTTGAGTGCTGGCTACTGAAGTCCATGGACCCATGAATGTCTGGTGCAGCAACAAGTCAGTACTTCTGTCATACACATCAAATTATACTGCCTACATACTGAACGAGAGCTGCAAGGGTGCCAACTTTTATTTTCATGCAATTTCTGCACTTGCTTTTGTGTGTATGGAGGGGAAAAAAAACAATTTACACACCTTGAGTTTTAGCTAAACTCAGGCATATGCCACATGGCTTCTCTTTTCAAATATGTAAAAATGAATATCCTTGTAAGACAGAAGCGGACATTTAAAAAAGGCATTTTATAGACCAGGGTTTCTCAACCTGTTTTCTGTCAGGTCACCCTTTAAAATAATAAAAAAAAAAATCTCAAGCCACCTCAGTCAAAATGTATTGATTTAATAAACAAAATATTCTACATTCCTATTGCTGTTGGGGGATTCATGTAGTGATAGAATTAATGAGATAATCCCCTGAAGCCAGGAGTACACGTTTGCATATTTCCTCGATTTAGCCACGATTTTTGAGTGGCTCGACTCACTTGGAAGTCGTACCGACTTTCAGTCGGATTGTATTTGTTTGTTATGCTGTGTACAGGGGGATGTGACGATCGACCGTGCACCAACTATGGCCTGACAAGTTGCTCCTGACCGGTCGGATGGATTTCTGACATGATTGATATTTTGATTGGATGACTAGACACGCTATTATAGACCATACAATAAAAACAACCTTGATAGAACTGTCTGTAGTTGCATTGGTCTAAGTTTTCTACCCTTGCAGTCCATTTTCAATACTTCAAAGCAATATTGTGCAATCACCATGATGAATTGCTTTCATGATACAATAAATCTTTTTTTTTTTGTTGTTGTTTTTTTTTTTTTGCAGCAAATTCAGCACCCAACAGCCTCACTCATTGCTAAAGTTGCTACGGCACAAGATGACATCACTGGAGATGGGACCACCTCTAATGTCCTCATCATTGGTGAACTGCTGAAGCAGGCTGACCTCTATGTGTCAGAGGTAAAAAAGAAAGATAACTTTAATTTAAAGCTCTACAATCACAGACGAGTATTTAGGTCAGCTTTGTTTGTTATATTTATTTAGTGTTTCCCCCCATTATTTGGATATTGATATGCTCAGAAATCATGCTCATACCCAGAATCCGCTTTATCCTTTGCTTCAGGGTCTTCATCCAAGAATCATCGCTGAAGGTTTTGAAGCAGCAAAAGATAAAGCCTTGGCTGCTCTGGAGGATGTGAAGGTGACCCGTGAAATGGACAGAGAAACCCTCATCAATGTAGCACGCACCTCACTGAGGACCAAGGTCCATGCAGAGCTTGCAGACCTGCTCACAGAGGTGAGGGAGCAAAGTGGAGTAAATAAAGTAGAGAGGATCTGTGACTGATCACAGAGGGACTGTTTTTTTTTGGTTATTTTCACTCTCAGTAAACTTAATCCTCAGTTTTAATGTAAATGGTGAGAAATGTTCCTGTCACAAATGTAATTGCTCTATAATGAGGATCATTACCTGTAAACTAAGAATTCTTTTCTGTCACAATTTCCTCAATGGTGTGTAATGATGTGTTTGTCTTCAGGCTGTGGTTGATGCTGTGCTTGCCATCACTAAACCCAATGAACCCATTGACCTGTACATGGTAGAAATCATGGAGATGAAACACAAGACTGACTGCGATACACAGTAAGTCTTCAAATATAAAAATAAAAACCTAGATGGAGGGACAAGAGACAGCTCATGCCTATAAAAGTAGTGTTTCAATTATGTGAAGTATTTCAGGACTAATAATAGTTTCTGTGTTTTCTTTTTGTCTTCTTCAGACTGATCAGAGGTTTGGTATTGGACCACGGTGCTCGTCACCCAGACATGAAGAAGAGGGTGGAGGATGCCTTTGTGCTGACGTGCAACGTGTCTTTGGAGTACGAAAAGACCGAAGTAAACTCTGGCTTCTTCTACAAGAGTGCCGAGGAGAGGGAAAAGCTTGTGGCTGCAGAAAGGAAGTTCATCGAGGAACGTGTTCAGAAGATCATCGCCCTGAAGAACAAAGTCTGTCCCAATGGAGAGAAGGGTTTTGTCGTCATTAACCAGAAGGTATGCTTCAGCTAATTTGTTGAAAATAATGGAATTTGATCCTGTTGAGTGCACAGTGAACACCCATGGATGCTGACGTAGCTCTCCCTGGTCTCTTTCATCTGTGCTAAAGTAAATCTGATCTGTACCTCTGCATTTGGAGAGTATCATCCTCCCCTACATGTATTCAGCGGATCAGAATAATGTTTACATGGGTAAAAGGGACAAGTTTTATTTCTTAATTCTGTTTTTGATCAATAAAATGCTTGTTTTCTCTTTATTGTGTAGGGTATTGACCCATTCTCCTTGGATGCCCTTGCCAAAGAAGGCATTGTGGCCTTGCGCAGGGCAAAGAGGAGGAACATGGAGAGGTAAGAAAGAAACATTTCCTCTCTACGATGCCAGAGTCCTTTTTCCGTAAAATGGGAAAAATATAAGTTGGTTATTTGAATATGCATTTATGTTAAATTAAAATTTAGAGCATTCCTTACAAGAGTTGAAAAAGAACAAGGCTGGTTGGTTGCCATGTATGATGTTGTCAAAATAAAATGAAAATGAATTACAGTTGGTTCATTATTAGAAAAAAATACTAAGTAAAGGCAGCCAAAAGGAAGAAGACTGTAGGGTAGCAAAGTGATAGCTAATAAAGAGGTATGTTTCAATTGTCAACTTACAGTTGTCCCACAGAAGGATGTCTGTCACTTGAATTTCATCTGCTTCCTTTAAAGGGAGCTTATCAGTCTGAACAGTCACAACAAAAGCCAACAGACCAGTGTGTCCAAGTGTCTAATGAATAAACCATAATTGCCAAGGATATGTTCAAGGATATATTCTGCAAAACCAAAATTTCTCCTCTAATAATCCTTTTAGGCTTCTTTCTTTTAAACTTGTGACAACCACTTTACACAGGGAACACCCAGGGAGGCTGACATGGTGCTACAATTGTCTGTTCTACAGTCACTGTGTTCTTCTTTCCCTCTGCTTTAGGAGAGATTTAGTCTTTGCTATATGTTTTTAGTTGATAAGAAGATGTTTAAACATTGTCTTTGTTTTCCACTTATTGTTCTTATACTGTCAAGTTTATTTGTGTATTTTCTTCTTTTCCTCCGTCTTTTAGTTGGTATTGTGCTTGTCACTAGTTCTGCTGTTTGCACAGTGAACACCCAGAGGTGTTAATGTGGCTCCCTCTGGTCTCATACCTGTGCTAAAGTGACTCTGGTCTTTTCCTCTGCATTAGAAGAGTTTTTGTCTCTTCTACGTGTATTCAGCTGATCAGAACAAACTCCCCTGACTTCTTTTTGGCTGACTGCTGAGGTCAGCGCCACATGTGGGCCTCCATGTATCTGAATCTCTGACTGACTGAGTGATCCTACTTTCAGAGTCATACCATTACAGAGTTGGGTTTGCTTGTACTGAAGGCCGTTGGTAATGGTTGCCTCCACTGTGGTAAATGGAGCCATACACACAGTTACGCTGTGGGCGGGGTTTAGTTGTACTGACAGCCCTCTAATTGCTGCCTCTACTGCTGTAAATACTCAGATATAGCTTTAGCATTACTTCCTTTTTACTAGAACTGGACCACGTCTCTGTATGAAGTAAAGAATTAAAACAACCTGTACTCTTTTCATGTTATGAAAGATGTTTTCGCTCTTCTGCCGACCTGCTTCAGCATGAGTATGTGATGGTTATGGGGAAATGGTTAGCTGTTGCAAGTGGTTGTCTACAAGGCAAGTGGAGTGATTAGCTCTGACTAGCCTCGGTTTTGTCTGAACTGGACAAAGTCTTTTAAACAAAGCAGCAGCTTTCCATGACAGAATAGATGTTTTCACTCTACTCCCACTCTGATCATTGCGGTCTGCTTGTCCGGTATATTCAGGGGCTGCTGTCGCATTAGCTGTTGGCTTGGGTGTCGCTGCAGGAAAGCTGCTGTTTCCTCGGAACTGGGCCATATTTCTTTTTAAAACCAGAGCAGAGAGCCACACCAAAAGCTTGTCTTGGCAGAGAAAATGTTTTTGCGTGTCTCCTGTAGTGATGTGTCCCCTCTCCGCACTAAAGAGCACAGAATAAATGCAGGATATTTTCTCCTCCTGCACTGTGTTTGACTTGATGTGTGTGTAGAGATTTCAGTCTATGACTTTTAACCAATCAGAAGTGATAAAAGAAAAGCAGGAGGGGTTGGGGAGATGGCATTGCTCAGGACTCTCTCCACTCAGAGAGAGAGAGGAGAAATGTGGCTATTTAAATCAAGTAAGCAGTTACAATAAATTGCTTATAAATATTTTTCCTGGTGCCAGGTTGTGTAACATAGCTTTATGGTTTATTTATTGTCCCCATGCTCCATTTTATGTAAAATTTTTGAGATACTGATAATTTAAGGATTTCGTTAAACAGTTTTTGGTAAAAAACAAACAAACATGCTGTTATGTCAGTCATGGGATAGGAATCAGGAAATCAGAAGTTAACTTAATGTTATTAGGCTCTCAAAAGTATGTTTTTAACTCAAGAAATTTTTATTGATGTTTTTTTATTATTATGTAACAAAAGTGCAGTGCTGGATGATGATTACAACAAAGTTACCAGGTTTTAGTGTACATAGCTAACAACTATGTCTCAGCTAAACATAAACATAACAAACGTGGATAAGGATATTGAGTAAACAAAAAATACAAGGTATAAAGAGAAGCAAAGGTTAATGTGTGCTGCTTTTCAGCAGTTATTCACAGCTCTCTGCCAGTGACCCCCAACAAACTAATCAAAGGATTTGACTCAGAAGTATTTTTGATCAACCTTTAACCCTGATTACCCATCTTACATTAGTAGAAGATGTCCTCTGTTGAAGGAGCAGAGGTGCACCTGCTTCATTAACCTGAATGATTCAGCACACTTGATTCTGTTACATCAGGAGAGCAGCACGTACTGACAGCTTCTTCTGTCCACAGATGCTGTAATTCCAGGGGCTTTACATTTCAACCTACATGTTAAGGTTTTCTTAATAATTCATACAGTGTGTTATTGTCTCTGCAGGCTCACCCTTGCTTGTGGTGGCATTGCCATGAATTCAGTTGATGACCTTACACCGGAGTGCTTGGGAAACGCTGGGTTGGTTTATGAACACACACTGGTGAGTAAACGTATCTCAAATACACTGCTAGCATACTGTTATGAATGTTTTAGATATCGATGCAGACTTGTAAAATTTTGGGTGGCTCTTTCTTGCAGGGAGAGGAGAAGTACACATTTATTGAGAAGTGTGGAAATCCCCGCTCCGTTACCCTGCTGGTGAAAGGACCCAACAAACACACCCTCACACAGATCAAAGACGCTGTAAGAGATGGTTTGAGGGCAGTCAAGAACGCTATTGAAGATGGTGAGAATCAAAGAACAAGAAATGTTTTAACAACTTACTTTGTTCCTTGAATTTTTAATCACTTAAGAGAAAAATTTAGCAAAGTAATTCTGTTCAGTTATATATACCTACCTGGGTGTAGTTCATCATGTTTTAATTTTTATTCTCGGTTCTTAGTTTAAATTAACTCTAGGCTAAGCAGTGATATTAAAAACCAGTATTACTTTTTCTCATACTGCATTTGGCTTAAAAATATGTTTGATAATATTATGATTCTGATTATTATTTGATTATGTTTCACATTTAGCAGAGTGTTTTAACATCTCAGACTTGGCAACTTTGATCATTTCAGACATGAAATTGTGTTTTCTAAATTCTATGTTTTGGTTGCAACTGTTCCTTTTTAAATATTTAGTTTTGCTGTGTGCACAGTGAACACCCAGAGATGTTAATGTGGCTCCCTCTGGTCTCTCATGCCTGTGCTAAAGT
The DNA here is from genome assembly GCF_018320785.1 of Cheilinus undulatus. Classification (NCBI taxonomy): domain Eukaryota; kingdom Metazoa; phylum Chordata; class Actinopteri; order Labriformes; family Labridae; genus Cheilinus; species Cheilinus undulatus. The sequence goes on along the minus strand of NC_054876.1, from coordinate 22,688,751 downwards.
GACTCTGGTCTTTTCCTCTGCACTAGAAGAGTTTTTGTCTCTTCTACGTGTATTCAGCTGATCAGAACAAACTCCCCTGACTTCTTTTTAAGTCAGGATTGGAAAAAATGAATACATTTCTTTTTGTCTGAGCATTGGCAAGTATTTTAAGTTTCTGAGTGTCTCCTTTTAATCCTTGTCTCCTCAGGTTGTGTTGTGCCAGGTGCAGGTGCATTTGAAGTGGCTGTGGCAGACACTCTGGTAAAACATAAGCCAAATGTGAAAGGCAGAGCCCAGCTGGGAGTCCAGGCATTTGCAGATGCTCTTCTAGTCATCCCTAAGGTGAGAGCTTTTTACTTGACCCCTTAAATGTTGTTTTATTTCCATTTCTTTGTGATGTTTTATAATTGATGGTTTAATTGTGACCTGCCAAGGGACTGCAGATGTAAATTAGCTTTAAACCAACTCTGGTACAATGCATCAAATGGAAACATTTATGGTTTTTATTGTACATGGTCCCTTTATAAATAAACAAATAAATGGCATCATGTTTGTATGAAAATCATGTTTCTTTGTTTTACTACTACTCACATCAACTTTATTATGAGACTTGAAATACTGTAAATCTACCTTGTTCTTGTCAGCAGCATTCATACTGTTTTACTACTTTGATTTTAATTTGCATTTGTTTTGTCAGGTTTTGGCCCAGAATTCAGGCTATGACCCACAGGAGACCCTGTTGAAGCTGCAGACAGAGTACAAAGAGTCTGGTCAGCTAGTTGGAGTGGATCTTAGCACAGGTCAGAACCATAACACATACTTCAGATCACTCAAAGCAATTCATTTTAATGCATTTAAGATACATCTTTGGTTGCTGATTTTTAAGTCTCATGGCAGTATGATTATTAACTCAGAAATATTGCTTACCAATTTTTGGCTTGAATCTGAATGAATTTAAATAGGTCTGAGCTATTTTTTACTTACTGAGCATCAATTGCATGCTTGCTATAATCCAGATAACCGCCATAACACAGAAGTGTCTGAAAATACAGATTGTGTAGGGTTCAAATTTTTGTAGAAATAGACCTTTCCTGCAGTAGCCTTATTTCATATCCTTATACTAGTGAAGAGTCCTTAAATTGTTGTATTTCACATTACTGAGTTGTGCTTGCATTATCCCATTTGGCTTCTAGCACAACCTCTTTTCTTCATTGAATCTTCATGTTTTTCAGGAGAACCAATGGTGGCAGGAGAAGCAGGTGTATGGGATAATTACAGTGTTAAGAAGCAGCTGCTTCATTCATGGTGAGCTTATGCATACGTCATCTGTACATTAATTTAATAATTAAATTATCAAGGATTGTCCTCTCTAACCTCGTTTTTCCCTTCATAGCACGGTGATTGCCAGCAACATCTTGTTGGTGGATGAGATCATGCGAGCTGGAATGTCATCTCTAAAAGGATAAATGTTAACTGAAGGAGCTGCAGCTGTTATCATAATCACAGGGATAATGACAGTTGAGTAAACTTGTTGCCCCTCTTTGAACTTTGAAGCACCCCAGTCTGATGGACAGCCTGCTGTAGACATCACAGCGTCTGTCAGAAACCATTGTTTTGCTAGTCATGGTTTTTCATGGATTTGTCAATGTCTCCCTCTGATTGGTTTATTTATGAGATTTTGTTAAAAGCACTGACCTCAATCACTCAGTTTTGTTTCTACCCATTAAAGATTGTTTTCGGCTCTTGAAAGATTTTGTCTTGTTTTTTTTTAAGTGATCTACATTCAATAAATAATACACTAATTAACCTGGAGGAACACTAAAACACATTAAAAATAAAACTACCAGCCATGCCTGGACTGTAATATCAATAAATGGTTAACACACAACCAATGGTTCAATTAATGAGGACAAAGTTATTACCCCCCTTACAGTGAAGCTTCCACATAGCTGTGTTTTAGTGTTGGGACAGAGTTCTTTGGGTTATACCTCTCTCCCTTCTTACTCCAAACATAAGCAACAACTCTATGGCCGAAGAGCTCTAGTTTGGTCTCATCTGACCAACGCTTTCAGTGTGTATAATCTTTCTCAAGGTTTTCCTTAATGTGAATTTACCATAACATCAAAACTTAAAAATATTAGTTTAAAATGATAACTCTCTGAAGATCAAGATTTAGAAGTCTTGCCAAAAATTCAGTGACTACTGTGGGCTTTTTGGTGCTACAGATCTCTTGAGGCTTGGGTGCAGCTGTGAGGCTGACAATCCCAGCTTTGAGATATATATATATATATTTTTGTTTAATGATTGTTTTTTAAAGATATCTGGGATTTGTCCGCCTTTATTAGTAGAGGAGGACTGTGGATAGAATCAGAAACAGGGATAAGAGAGCTGGGGAGAGATGCAGTAGAGTGCCACAGGCCAGTCCGACCGTGTACATGGGGCACGCCTTAAGCCACTAAGCCATCCATGCCCTGCTCTGATTTGTTTGTTTGTTTTTGTCTTAATAGCAGCAACAGCAGAAAAAACAACTATCACACCCAGGTAGGTTGTTGCAAATAGACAGAGTGTGACCAGGCTCTCAATGGCACTGTCGAATCTAAGTGATATCAATGAATTGCTCCAATTCTGCAGTGCTGAAGTCATCAGCTTGTGTTGCTAAGCCTTGCCTTATTGTGCCCCCTTTGGGAACCACTGATGTAGGCATTAAAATTCTCTAGTTTTATTTGACTCTTACTTGACATCCATATGATATTAAAAGTAGATTAAAGGGATTGGAGGAAGATGAACCAGGTTGCTTATGTTCTGACTGATGACTTGTTGATCTGTGATTCTGGATTGGTTTACCTGTGTTTTGTGGTTTTTATTTTTCATGTCTGCAACTCTGTTAATTGTTGAGCTGCCTGTCTTGGCCAGGACACTGTTGTAAATGAGACTCTTAATCTCAATGAGGCTTTCCTGGTTAAATAAATAATAAATAATTATAGCAGTTGAAGTTGTGAAGCTCTGTAGAAGTCCCTGTAAAGTGATGTCCAAACTTTGTGTCTTAACACAGTGGATATGTTAGAATAAGGTTGCTGTAAACATGTCAATACACTGAGATCAATGTGTGACTGAAGTTTGGATGTAGACTGTAATATTAAATAGACTTTAATATTAAGTAGTCAACAAAAAACTCCCAGTTCATAAAAAATAGTTTATTTTAGCCTTTTCCTATTGATGTGATACTATGACTGTCACTATGAATATGTTTCAAAATCCTAGATTAATTGTGGCGTGGGGGCAGATTTTTTGAAATCTTAAGGGGGGTTATTCAGCCCATAAGCCACGCCCAGCTACAAAATCAATAAAAGTCTCTCTTTTTACAAAAGGGATTTTTTTCCTGCCTAGTCTCACAACTCTAAAAGCATTTTAAGCCCCTGAAGAGTACAACTTCCTGTTTTATGGTCGCATCACATCGCCATGACAGCTGAGTCAGAGGCAGATTGTTAAGATTGAAAGAGAAACACAAATTGAATTTAAAAGATGTGGGATAGATTCATTTTTATAAGATTTGTGAATAAGCAAAAACACTACTTAATGCTGCCAGTTGGAGGCACTATGTTTTGGGTAAAAATGTTCTTGGGCCATTTGTTCAGGCACACATTTCCAGTAAGCATACAAAATCTGTTTCGGACACAGTGAGGTGAGTTTATAAGAGCTGGAGTTGTTCTGATGGGACAGCAATGCCCAAGTTATCCCTTACAGCATGGCCACTCCCCCACCCTTCAGTGAAAAAGCACAGACATTGAATGCTGGCATGTTTTTATGTTCTGACATGTGCTCAAATCAAGCTTGCTAGCTCTGGGGCTGTTTAGCCAAAGTAAGCTTCCATGACAGCAAAATCCTATGTTTCACTGACCCAGGACCTGTCCCTCTGCAGTCACTCCCAGTCTATTCACTTTCTGTGTTTTCTCTTGTCTTGGTCAGTTCGTTTGTGGATCCCCAGCTTGAGAATATCTGTACTTTGTCTTCTGTACCTCTTGTCTTTTAGGTCTCTGGTTTTGTATTTGTTAAGTTGTTATTTTTGTATTTTCATTCATTTAGCAATTTTTGTATAAGGGCCATTGCTTTTGGGTCCTTTTTTTGTTTCATTTTTGTTACTGATAAATGAAAGAATGAACTGACCAATAATGGACCCAGCAGGCACACTCCTCAGTGATGAGCTTTGATTTCAGTTGAATTTTTAGTTCCGTTCTATGGACTGGAAGGACCCAGAGATTCTTGTCCAGTGTACAAGAGATTCCAGTTTCCAGTGTCCCAGAAACTCAAGTCTCCTGTGACCCAGAGCCTCAGCCCTGCTCTGCTGCTGGTTACCCTGGTTCCATGTCGGAGGCCATCCCAACTGCAGCTTCTGGTTCCATGTGGAGGCTGTCCAAACCACAGCTCCTGGCTCCCTATCTGGTCCCCCTGTTCCTGGCTCCCCATCAGAGGTCCTGACCCAGACCCCTGTTCCTGGCTCTCTCGTCGGAGGTCCTGACCCACACCTCTGTTCATGACTGGCCCCCTGGCTTCCCACCTGAACCCTTGTGCTCCTCTTGGCTTCCCCCTGGCCACCCACCTGTAGCCTTGTACACCTCTGGGATGCCACTTGGCCATCCACCTGACCCCCTGTGCCTGTCTGGGATGCCCCCTGGCAGCCCTTCTGAATGAGTCCCTCCTCCAGCCCCCCCCAGAAGCTATTTTGTACTCAAGTTTTTTTTTTTTTTTTTTTTTTTTCCCGGATGTCTGGGAGCCAGAGGGGTGGAGGTGCTGTCTTGATCCATGAGTGATTTTGTGTTTGGTTGATTTTTTCCTGTTCTGTTTTGATTATTTGCTCCACTCCTAGTGTTTCTTGCATGTTTCTGTGTTAGCTTCAACTCTGTGTATCCTATTCAGGGCCAAGGGGGGCTGGGGCACATCCCAGCTGTTATTCTGTGAGAGGCGGGGGGGCATTTTACAGTGGAGACTTGAAGGGTTGGGTTTAATACAGCCAGGCCTTTAGGTCCTCGAGGGTCCAACGGTCTTGGGGGAATGCTGCCAGTCAAGGACGCAGGAAATCAACGCACTCTGGGAAAAGAAGATGAAAATATATCTATAACACGATCTGGATTCTAGAGTTCTTGCTCGTGCCTGAAGTGGTGGCCTCAAATGCAGTCCAGACAGAGTCACACACATTTTGATCTTGTATTTAACTACAAGCAGGCTTTTCTTGAGCTCTAGTCTCACAATGTTGTCACATTTTGTCAAGGTTGCAAAGATGTATACATTTTCTTTTCTTAACATTAAAATAATTCCGTACTCTTCTACATGATATTCTCATTGTGTAAATGTGTTGTTTATCCGAAATTTGCTTGGGTAATATTTAGACATATTTTATTTGTAAAGATATGTTTTGACTTCGCATTGCGGTGAAACTTGCTAACAGGTAAAAAGAAAGAAAGGGTCAACGCTGGTTAAAAAGTTTTCAACAAAGTGGAACCTCAATGGTACGGATCCTATTTATGAACGAACTAATATCCGGTGCGACGTTGAAATGCCTCCGACATGTCGGGACGTCACCAGTGAATAGGGCATGAGATGCTATGTTGGAAGTAAACTTGGATGAGCTGTGTATTAAATATCAGAAAGGGAATGTTGAAAGATGGCTATAAAACTGGTATCCTGGATCTTTGCTGCGTTTTTACTGGAAGTGGCGGGTAAGACCTTATGCCTTTTAACTTTCTGATAACATATAAATCACACTGAGTCGAGATTACCGGGTTTGTTTCTGCCAAAAAGACTTAGCAGATGAGATGGTGACTATACCTGGAGGAAAGATGATAATGGGAACCAGTGCATCTGATGGGAGAGATGGAGAGTCCCCCACCAGGGAAGCTGAACTTCAGGATTTTAGAATAGACAGGTACCCTGTCACAAACGCAGATTTCAGGTAATAAACACACCCTGATATGAAGCATTTCCCCCTTATAAGTCAAACTAAATGCTGTGTTTTAACCCTTCATGGCTCTCATTCATTACAGAGAATTTGTGAGAGCACAGAAGTACAAAACTGAAGCGGAGACGTTTGGTTGGAGTTTTGTGTTTCAAGATTTTGTGTCAGAAGAGCTGAAGAGCAAAGTCACTCAGAGGATTGAGGTGTTTCTATTCTCAAATTTTATCGGTTTGGAAATTTTTAGTGCAATGGATCTATATTAGTTTGACACAAGTTCATTTTTAGGTTAATTGAAAATTGAAAGAATAACATGACATTGATGAAAATTTAAACAGTTATCACTGCAAGAAGCATGTAAGCTATCAGCAGTTTTTCTAATTAGTCACAGCTACTGAAAAGGAAAATTTGCAGCTGTTTGTTAGTTTTTGATCAGAGGTAGAATTAGCAGCAAAGTATGACACATTATTGCAATATATGAAGCTATTTAGATTTTTAATTCCTAATTGTATACAGGTGGATATAAAAATAGAATATCATTTAAAAGTTAATTTTTTATTGCTATGATTCAGTTCAAAAGTGAAATGTCCATACCTTCAGAATTAATCTAATACAAGGTGAAATATTATGGCTTACAGCTCACAAAAAAATTCCACGATCTCAAAATAATAGAATATAGTGAAAAAGTAAAATTTCTTGTCCATTTTTTCTTTCACTCAAGTTCAGTTTTTCATGATATTCTAAAGTTTTGAGATCCACCTGTACATTGCTCTGAATTGGGCGTAAGTGATTTTATACATGCTATTTTAATTATGTTTTTCTTATCCTTATACTCCTGCAATTTTACCTTATTACATTTTATGTGCATGGCTTTTACTTTAATTACAGTTTTCTTCATTGCAACTAATTGATCATTAAAAAGTTAATTGATGCACAGGTTCAATAAGTGTCCTAGCTTTATTGACAACAGCATGTACCTGTAAGGCTGTGTTGTGAATGACTTTCTCTCTTCCTTGTGTTTTCCCTCCAGTCTGCTCCTTGGTGGTTGCCAATAGAGCGAGTGTTTTGGAGACAGGTGATGTCAAGACTTTACCTTGACTCTTTTTTTGTAGTTCTTTTTTATGTGCATTCCTTCATTGCCATCAAACTTCTTGTTTGACCCACTGCTGTTTAGCCAGCAGGACCAGGTTCAGGCATTCGGGAACGCCTGGACTACCCGGTGGTTCAGGTGAGCTTGACTGATGCTCAGACTTTCTGCAAGTGGAAGGGAAAGAGACTGCCCACTGAGGAGGAGTGGGAGTGGGCTGCACGTGGAGGACTACAAGGTACCAAGTGTAAACTCTTAAAACAGAATATATGCTGTATGTTGCTACACTGTAAGAGAGTTTCATGATATTTTGAAAACTTACTAACTAAAATCAATAAAACAGAGTTAGACCTGTGTTTAAATGTATATTCTTATACTTTACTCAGAAGGAAAGGGGGAAATGGTTTATATGAGCTCCGTTTAATAACTGACGTTTAGTTTTTTGATTTCATATCAGCTCTTTCCTGTCAATTCTGTTCCAGGTCGGACTTATCCATGGGGAAACAAGTTCCAGGCCAACCGATCCAACCTGTGGCAGGTTAGTCTGCTACAGTGCTGTAACATTTCTCTGTACAATAACCCTTAAATTTACTTTGTGACACATTTTTGCAGATAATTATTTTTCATAAATATGAAAATGCACTGTGGCACATTCGCGTTGGAATAGAAAAGGACCTTCCCCAAACTGTTGCCAAGCATAGTACTGTCCAAAATGTCTTGATATGCTGAAGCTTTAAGATTGCTCTTCACTGGGGATAAGGGGCCTAACCCAAACCCTGAAAAACAGCTCCATACCATTATCCCTCCACTAACAAACTTCACAGTTTGCACATTGCAGTCAGACAGGTAACGTTCTCCTGGCACCTGCCAAACCAAGATGAACTCATCTAACTGCCTGATGACACCTCAACAGAGAAAAGTGACTCATCACTCTACATAACACATTTCCCCTGCTCCACAGTCCAGTGCTGGTGTGCTTTACGCTGCCTCATATAATGCTTGGCATTGGACTTGGTGATGTGAGGCTTGCATGCAGCTTCGAGGCTAGGAAACCCACTGAACAGTGTTTGTGCTTACTTTAAATCCAGTGGAACTTCAGAACTCTTCAGCTATAGAATCAGCAGAGCATTGGCGACTTTTACACACAGCCTCAGCTGTAGTTAATGTCGCTCTGTGATTTTATGTGGTCTTCCGCTTCATGGCTGATTTGCTGTCGTTCCTAAAGACTTCCATTTTCTAATATCACTTACAGTTCACTGTGGAATATCAAGCTGGGATGACATTTCATGAAATTTCTTATTGCAAAGGTGGCATCCAACACAGTGCCACGTTTAAAGTCACTGAGCTCTACAGGACGAACCATTTTGTGTCACAAATGTTTGCAAATGGAGCTTGAATGACTAGGTGCTTGATTTTATACACCTGTGGCAAGGGTGTATAGAATGAATAAAAATAAGAGGCAGTGTTAACCTGTAATGTACGTTTTCAAAAGAAGAGACATTTGTAATGTGGAAAAACAGGCTTTGTAGTAATTATCTGGTTTATGTTTTTGTTTGTTAAAGGGATCATTTCCTGATAGAGACACCGCTGAGGATGGATACCATGGCATTTCTCCAGTCTCAGCATTTCCTCCTCAGAACAGTTATGGTAATTGTATTTTTGTTAAAACAATAAGCGGTAACCATATGATGTTCTACATAGTAACATTTTTTATTCAGATGAAAGCAGAAAAAATATTTACTGAATTATTTACTGTTAAAACCTAAGAGAGTCTGAGGTAGTTTGTCTAAGGTCCAAGTTAAAACATGCAAGATATTCTAAACATTGACTTGTCTTGTAGGACTTCATGACATGATGGGAAACACATGGGAATGGACATCCACTCCCTTTAGAGCTGCACAGCCAATGTACGTGCTGCGTGGCGCCTCCTGGATCGACACGGTGGATGGTTCAGCCAATCACAAGGCACGAATAACAACAAGGTGGGTTATTACAGAAAAAAGAATCAAAAACAGTGCTTACAGTCTGGGGGCCAAAAGAAATCATGTCTAATCATCACTGATTAATGCTATTGATTCTTTGTCCTTCAGAATGGGAAACACTCCTGACTCTGCCTCGGATAACCTGGGATTCAGGTGTGCTGCCAGCGATGGACAGAAACAAGGGAAGAAGAAAGTTAAAACAGAACTGTAGAAAATAGGAAATCAAGTTGAAGTCAGCTGGAGGACAGTGTTGTTCTTTGAATGGAAAGTTGTTCAGCTAAGTTCAAACAACTTGATAATCCCTCTGGGCCCAATTAGTTACCTGTTCTGATGATTTTAAGGACATAGAGGAGGAAAAACAAGAAGGCAAGTGGCAAAATAATGCTTAACTTTTATATTAGAAATGATGGTGACAGAAAGATGAGTGTATAAATAAATTATATCCCTCCTGTGGAGAGCTAATGATGATGATTTTTGATAAAATTAAATACAAAATTGAATGATAAATTAAAGTCTCACCTTTATAATTCTTTATGATGCAAGTAGTTGAGATGTCTTATTGTCTTAGGTAATGGAGGAAATAGGACACTGACTGTCAGCATTGGTATTCCTTCTTCTTCTCAGAAGGCTCCATCTTTTGTTTCTGTGCTTTTATGTGACTGGAGAGTAAATTGGTTCACCGATTTTGTTACAGCCTCCTTTAATCCTGCCTTTGTATTTTTGTTTACTCTCATTGGCCGGCCCAGTGGTTGTATGAGCTGCCCTCTTTAACACTGCAGATTAGAAGTTTGTTCCAAATTTTAGCTCATGTTAAGTATTAAGTAACAGTATTAAGCCAAGCCCTGTTTCAATTCTTAAGAGTGATCAAGTGTTCTCTACCCAACCACACAGTTTAAAGGTGTTATGCAATGGAAGAAATGTGAATTTATATTTTTCATCTGTTTACAAAAGGTGAAACCAGATCTCGAAGTTTTGTTGTAACATACAATTGGAGTCAGTGTTGCGGTTTTTCCGTATTGGTATTATAATATTTTACTTCCCAGACTATCATACCTTATTTTATGCCTGGAGCTCATACTTAGTAACGCTTTAAGAAAGGGGTGGGAAAAGAGATATAATATGCATATTTATAGTAAACTGGGATGAAAGAGAACAAAAGACCTTTAAATTTTCTGGGATATGTTATTTAAAAACCTCACTGGTTAAGAAACAGCTCTCTTTCCCATTTCAGACTCTATCCACTGGCCTCCTCTATATAATGAAGGCACAAAATGCCCCCCCTCGAATATTTTAACCTTTTATTGACTTTATGAAACAGTCATGGTCAATATAATAAGGAATAACAACCTCTTAAATGACCAAGTGAAAACAGATACAAAGTAATATCAATTAAAAGGAAATATTTAAGGTAAAATAAGTTACAACATAAATATTCACCTGTTTTAAAGTGACTGACCAAATTTAACAGAGGTCTAGTCAATTGAAGCTAGTAGTCTCATGGTGAAATGGGGATCATCTGAGACCTGTGAATGTGTCTCAAGTGATTGTAGTAAAAAGAAACCTTTGTCTGGAAGGTCCAGTCACTGGGTTATCAGTATTCCTGGCTACCATTACACCATGGAGATGAAAAAACACTCCAAACAACTCAGAGAAAAGGTTATTGAAAATTTAAGTCAGGGGATGGATACAAAAAAATGTCCCAAGGTCATGAACATCCTCTGGAGTTCAGTTAAATCCACCATGAAGGAAATATGGTACATGTGTATATCTGCCTTGATCAGGCCTTCCTCACAAACTGAGTGGCCGTACAAGAAGGAGACTAGTAAGAGAGGTCACCATAACACCTATGACTACTCTGAAGGGGTTACAAGCTTCAGCAGCTCAGATGGAAGAGACTGCAAAAAACAACTGTTCTTCACCAGTCAAAGCTTTATGAGAGAATGGAGATGAGAAATCCGCTGTTGAAGAACACGTATATTAAATCTCAACAAGAGTTCATCAAAAGTTATGTGGGAGACTTCATATTCAAGTGGAGGAAAGGTCTTTGTGGTAAAGAGACCAAAATTTTGCTTTTTGGCCACCAGAAAAAAGCTATGTTTGGTGGACAGCAAACACACCATGCCCACAGTGAAGCACAGTGGTGGCAGCATCATGCTGTGGGGATGCTTCTCTGCAACTGGCCCTGGAAGATTTTTAAACATAGAGGGTAAAATTAATTCAGCAAAATGTAGGAAAATCCTGGAGGACAATCCTATTCAGTCTGCCCGAGAAATATAGCTTGGGGGATTTATTTGATGCATGACAGTGACCTGAAGCATACAGCGAAAGCTACACAGACATGATTTAAAGAGAACAAGGTGAATGTTCTGGAGTAGCCAAGTCAAAGCTGAGACCTCAATCCAATAGGGAATTTGTGGCTGGACTTGAAGAGAGCTGTTCCCACCTGATCTTTGTGTAACCTGATAGAGCTTGAGCAGTTGAGCAAAGAAGAGCCTAAATGAGACCTATCCACATAGACTCAGTGCTGTGATTGGAACCAAAGATTTACCCACAAAACACTGGCTTGAAGGGGTGAATATTTATGCAGTAACTTATTTTAGATATCACAATTTTTTTATAAGCAACATTACTTATCTGTTTTTACTTTGATATTTGATTTTTTTTTGTTAAAAAAAAGCAAAATTATATTTAGCAAGTATGATATATTAAACAAATAACAGGGTTAGGGAGTGAGGGGAGTGAATACTTTTTACAGGTACGACTTGTGATATTCAAAAGAATATGATTGAATTGTTTTTGAACATGAACCAGTTCTTTGGTAATGTTTTCATGCAGAAGTGTGCAACATTTTCTTTTGTCTCTGACTTTTAGACAAAAACAGTATTGAAGCAATGACATTAATACTAGAATAAACATCTTCTCTCACCACATACAAACCTCTCAAAAGGAAAAAGTCAAAGGTGAAAGTCATCTTGGAGCTGGAATTTGAGACTAAATTACTTGTTGCACTATGTTTGTTACACTTCACAGGGAAACTGTAAGCACACTTTACAGATACTGGCACAGATGAGATGTCCTCTGATGATCTATTACCTATTTAAAATTTAATTTATTGGAGACGGCCATAAATAAAAGATGATAAACAGTTTTACGGCCTGGACTGGGTCCACCTGTCCTAACCCACAGTGACCTACTTTTCTGTAAAAAATGTTGAGTGGCGTCTACAAGAGAGGCACTGATAAGGAAACATACATGTCTGTAAAGCTCACACAACATTACAGTGGAAAAACTTCCTCATTTCTCTATTCCAGCAAAAATAACTCAAGTTTTCAGTTAGCACGCAAAGTTGGGGAAATTAGAATACACGTTTTTCTTTCCATGGCAAAGTAAAACGTGACGTGACTGTTTGAACCGTATGAGGCCTTTAGAAAGATGTGAAACCAAACCATAAGTGGCAGTAAACTCAGGTGAATTTGTTGTTTTGTTCCATGGCTACAGCCTTGAATTTAGCACACACTTGTCTGAAACTTAATTCACCTCACTGTATAAGAAAAACATGTTTTGAATAAGAAGGGTTTATCACTAACTCATTTCTGCTCATATGTGGAGCTCTGCGACAAAAAATAACACCCTTTTTCCTAAACCACAAAGAAAGACTACTAATGTGTTTTCCCCTAAAGCAGTCAGACTTCATAAATGAATCAGTGACTAAATGGGTGAATGTGGTTTTGACCTCATAGGAGCAAAGAGAAAATATTTAAGTCAGATTATTAAGACACAGTTTTCCTTCATTGTATAACACGCTCTCTCTTGAGTTGCATGATAATAAGAGGTTTATATCAAGTATCATATGTCAAGCCTTGATAATCTGTCTCCATTACAGGATCAAAAACCCTCCTCTCTTTGTTCCCCTGCAGCTGTGGTATGTTTACACGTCATGTTTGTGTAGCAATAGAAAGAAGGAAGAAAAAACCGAGACGGGCCACATGAAGCCACAACCTCCTGTGACATCACATCACATCATGTCGTGTTGCTGTGAAGACGCATGTTTCAGGAAAAACCAGTTAGGAGACATTCTCATGCTGCCTCCTCCTTGTCTTCCAGTCTTCCTCTTGCTCATTTAATGTTTGTATAGAGCACGACAATATCGCCAGCTGACTTTTGAGGTTCTACTTTGACCAGTCCTGAGCTGATCATGAACTTCTCTCAATCCTTCTCAGCGCTCAATGAGCAGCTGAGACCTCGGATCACCACCAGCCATCAGCTTTACTCCTCCCTGACCAGAGTGGAGGACAGACAGTGGGGTTCTCTAAAGGTCCAACCCACATATTACCGACCTACGATTCTGCCAACAGAACCAGCAACCTCTGTGACTTTAGCAGAACAAGAACCTGAAGAGGCTGCAGATCAGGAGGATGTCGCCTCTGAAGGAGATTGTGCCGATGTGAGTCTCTGCAATAACTCATGCCTAATCACTGGTTTGAATTTGAGAGATATGTGTGAAGAGGAGCTGCTTGAGAAGGACAGCAACACTTCACCAACTGAGGAGAAGGACATTCCAGGTGAGCTGACCTCAGAGGAGACCGGAGAGCCCACAGAGTCTGTATCCAGTGAGGGTGGGAGCAGCTCCCTCCAGAGAAGCTACTTAGATGGGACTTTACCAGACCTCATCAGGAGTGGAAGGCCACTTGGCAGGCGCAGGACACTGGGACCAGTCTCAGACACGGTAGGATTTTACTTTTTTTTTTTGTTTGTATAAGTGGGAGAGAGATTGTTGGGTAGTAATCTACTCCAGACTGGCTTGTCAAACAACAAGACCTGTTAAACAGGGAGGAGACTGTCCCAACTGTCACTATGGCATACCCAAAACATGTATGAACACACAATTCAAGCAAGTAGGAAAAAGACAGAATATAATTTACAGTAATTAAGGATAGTATTAATAAGTTTGACGTGAGTGAGCAGAAAAGCTTTCCTTGGGACAATTTTCTCTGAGTTGTAGGAAAATGTTGTGTTATGAAATTCCCTTCATCAGTTATGCTTATGCGTATGAGTCTGATGTTGTGAATACATCCGTAGATTCATATTTCCTTGTCTGGATGTTTTGTAATACACCTCATCCGGTATGACTGGATCTCTTGTCTACAATTCACCCAGGAATCCAGATTAGCAGTTTCTGTTTACATTCTGTTAAAATGTCATGAGCTTGTACTTTTAGCATGCAGGACTGCAATTACTGTGTCTGAACACTTAAAAAAAACTGCTGACATGCATTGTTAAAATGCTCTTTTGTCATATTTCTTGGTTGCAGCTGAAAGAAGTGCGCAGAGAGGTGGAGCTGTCCAGGAGAAGAAGCATTAAACTGAAGGCTCAGGTGGACAAACTGCAGGAGAACCGAGATGGACGGGGATGGAGCCAGCACAGAGAGAGGGTAAGAGTTACATATGGCACCAGAACAAAGTTCCCATATATGCAAGAATAGTATGAAGTATTCCCCTTTGATTCCTCTTATAGGTCACAGAAGAGGTTCTGTCTGTTCTGCGGCTGCTGCACCCACTGACGGAACAAGAGTCCAGCCTACCTGAACCCTCTGATGGGGAGAACCGGTTGGACCATGCCCTGGTCCAGCTGCAAAATGTGGCTCGCAAACTGGCAATCAGCCACACCAAAGAGGTACAGGCTACACTTGCATTCGAATAAAGCTTAGTATCCCTCATTAACATCTTTAAAACCTTTAATTTGGGTGAGCTTATTGAATATGTCTTTTTAAGATTATTTTTGGGGGCCAGAGAGAGACAGGAAATATGGGGCTAGAAAATGGGGGAGATTTGCACCAAACCTGTGCAGAGATTGGGAATCAATCCTGTGATCAGTGCACCAGAGACTACATCCTCAGCACATGGGTGCCTGCTTTACCCACTGAGCCAAACCAGTGCCCTTATTGGACATGTTTGCCAGAAAATTGTTTGCTTTGAAATAGAAAAGAAATGGAGCAAAAACAATGTACACAAGAAATAATATGTTATAATTGACATTGTTTCTGCCTGGCAACTTTTACTTGGTACAAGTAGTCTGCCCTATTATTAGAAGTGTTCCCTAGACATAAAGGACTAAATATAGATGGCAATGCAGCATGCAGTTTGTATAGTCAACAAAGTATTGGAATGGAGGACTCCTTAGAATAGAACAAGCCCTTAGGCTTTTACTCAGAAAGCTATGCACACATGACAAGCACCCGTGTCCTCCTGCTGACGCATTTCTCAATCGTTCATTAAAAAGATTGTGAATACCTCTGCCCAGGAGTCAAAGCACAGCTATGTGACCAGACAAGAACAAATGACAGTACCTGTGATGTGCATCTCTGTGGTATTTGCAACAAGATAGGCCAGGATCGGTGTTAAAAGATAAGAGTGAGAATTGTGAGTTTCACTTAAAAAATAACCAGAGTTTGGAGAAAATTTAACCCTTCTCTTTTTTTGGTCTTTCAAAGTCCAACCCCGGAAAAGGATCAGAGGACAGTACTATTCTGCAGCAGGCTCTACGGGACAGAGATGAGGCCATAGAGAAGTAAGTACACAGTCACAATCACCACCTATGAATAAGCAGTGAATCAGGATTGATGGAGGAAAAGAGAAGCTTAAAGATGAAGTTCTATTATGAGTTATGTGTCATTCTTTCTGTTCTGCTGTGCAGGAAGAAGGCCATGGAGGAAGAGCTGCTGCGGAGTAAATCAGAGATGATGTTGCTGAACAACCAGGTGCTGGAAGCTGTACAGAAACGTTTGGAGATGTCACTGGAGCTCGAGGCCTGGAAGGTAAATCAGACGAGTTTAATTTTCAATACAGAAACAAAAAGTGGAGCAATTTCCAAGGAAAGGGCGTTGACTATGAACAAATAAATGTTTGACACGTAAATGAGAATACGGAGCCAAAAAGCATGCCTAAGCAAGCCAAGAGTGGGGAATGTGAATATGTATGTCAATAAAGTAGGCCAAGATTAACACCCAATGTTAATTAAAAGATCACACATGATCATTGTGAAGTACTCAAATACAATTAAAATGTTCAGGGGTTACATTCTGCACGAGCCAGGCTTCAGGGTGATACTGCCAGCTGCTGTTCTGCAACAGTGTCCTGACCTCATTCATTATGTGTTCTGATGAGCACCTGGATCTCTGCAGACTAAACAGAAACTACAGTGCAGATAGACTGAACAATTACACCAAAACTTCAAGCATATCATTTATAGATCTGTTGTCAAGAGTTTACAGTCATCCAAAAACAAAATTTCTGTCATTATTTTTTAAGCAATTTTTTTTTTTACAACAAAAGCCCAGCATGGACAAACAAAATACTGCCATTACAAACAGCCCTTTTTTGTCTTTTGCATGGCCACTGCAGTTTCTCCCTAACACTTAAAGAGAATTAGGTTGCAACATGTGAGCTCCCCTAATGAAGCATAGAGGATGCTAAAATATTCATTCTGCATATAAATTAACTTCTTGGTAATACAGTGCCTACAAAAAGTATTCACCCCCTTGGCTGTTTTACCCTTTTATTAGTTTTATAAATCAATCATGGTCAACATAATTTGGCTTTCTTGACAAGAAATAACAAAAATCCCTTCAATTTCAAAGTAAAAACAGATTTCTACAAAGTAAACGAAAATATTTAATGTAAAATAAGTGATTGCATGAATATTCACGCCCTTCAAGTCAGTATTTATAGGTGCACTTTTTGGCTGCAATCACAGCACTGAGTCTGTGTGGATAGGTCTCAATCAGGCCTGCACATCTAGACACTGCAATTTTACTCCATTCTTCTTTGCAAAATTGATCAAGCTGTCAGGTTACACAGGGACAGGGTTTAAACAGCACTTTTTATGTCCAGCCACAAATGCTCTTATCAGATTGAGGTCTGGGCTTTGACTAGGCCACTCTGGAACATTCACCTTGTTTTCTTTAAACCATTTCTCTGTAGCTTTCGCTGCTTACTTCAGGTCATTTTCTTGCTGTAAAATATATCCACTCCCAAGCCGTAGTTCTCTTGCAGACTGAAAAAGATTTTCCTCCAGGATTTTCCTATATTTTGCTGCATTCATTTTACCCTCTACCTTTACAAGCCTTTCAGGGCCGGCTGCTGAGAAGCATCCCCACAGCATGATGCTGGCACCACTGTGCTTCACAGTGGGAATGGTTTGGTGTCCGTCAAATAAAGTATTTTGTCTGATGGCAAAAAAGCACCATTTTGGTCTCACCAGAACAAAGAACTTTCTTCCACTTGACCATGGAGTCTCACACATGCCTTTTGGTGAACTCTAGTCAATATTTAATGAGTTTTCTTCCACCTTCCCATAAAGCTTTGACTGGTGAAGAATCCAGCCAACAATTTTGCATATCTGAGGTGCTCACTCTTTTCCTTCTTGCATGGTCATTCAGTTTGGGAGGACACCTGATCTAGGCAGATTTACACATGTGCCATATTGCTTCCATTTCTTGATAATGGATTTAACTGAACTTCAAGGGATGTACAGGGCCTTGGAATTTTTTTGTATCCATTCCCTGACTGAGTTGATTGGAGTGTTCTTTTGTCTGCATGGTGTAATGGTAGCCAGGAATAATGATTAACCATTGAAATGGCCTTCCAGACACAGGTGTCTTTAGATTACAATCACTTGAGACACAATCACTGCACTCAGGTGATCCTCATTTCACAAATTGTAAGACTTCAATTGACTAGACCTCTGTTGAATGAGGTCAGCCACTTAAAAGGGGATGGATATTTATGCAGTCACTTATTTTACCTCACATATTTTTGTTTGATTAATGTTACTTTGTAGAAATCATTTTTGTCAAAAATGCAAAATTATGACAATGATTGATTTATAAAATCTACGAAAAGGTTAGACATCCAAGGGGGTGAATGCTTTTTATAGGCACTGTATGTACCAAATTAGGGTAGGGGTCATTGTTGGATTCAAGGCTAAAATATACAGTACAGTGCAAATGTTTAGTTAGTAATTCATAGTTAAAATGGTTCATTTTTTATCAACAAAATGCATGAGCAGAAGAAGTAAATGAACACATGAAAAATCTAAATCAAATCTATATTTGGTGTGACCACTCTTGGTCTTCAAGTCACTGTGAATTCTTCCTCAATTAAATTTGTAGGTTAAAATGCAATCATTAATTGAAACTGAAACAGCTGTGAAGGAGAGTTTAAACTGAGCAAAGAACAGCTGTGAGCCAGTGTACCTTGAAGAATCTAACATTTATCATATTGGAAGCATTCTTGTTTAGCAGCATTTGATTACATCTGCCTGAAATGTTTGCACATTACTGTATATTCTAGTTGGTCTAAACATCCTTACTCTCCTTGCTCTCCCAAAAGTCCCAGAAATCACATCTCTGCCATGTTTCCTGTCACTCATCCCTGTTTACAGATTTGTCACTGTCAGTATTTCTGGTGCTCTGACAGCCTTTTTTTTTGCTTTACCCAGGAGGACGTTCAGCTGATGCTTCACCAGCAGCTGCAAATTCAGCAGCAAGCAGAGCAGGCTCAGAAGAAGCCCTCCCGACTGGGTATCCTGAGGAGAAATAACAAACCGCCCATTCAGCGGCCCTCCAACTTTCCTTTGGCTGTATCTGCTCCTTCCACAACCAACTCCAACCAAATCTTTGTCTCCAAATCTGCTACTTCTACTCCAAGCACATCTCCTTCCCAACGCAACTGGAGGGACAAGCTGAGGAGGGGAAAAAGTAGCCGTCAAGGGGACCAAGATGCAGTTGGGCTAGATTCAGATAGTGGCAAAGGTGACGACTTTGAGGTAGTTTCACTTGATTGAAATAATTGTCTCGCAATTAGTGTGCTTTTTTGACACATAAAGCCATCTGACAATTTAAAGTTCCCTTCCACTTAAAAATGCCTGTTGCTTATTGTAACTAGGTTGGAGTTAAAGAATTTTGTACCAAATGGCATTTTTAATTTAGTCACAATTGCAGCACGTGCACACAGAGAGCAGACTTTTGTGTGTGTTTATAAATGTATATTACAGCCACTGCATGAACAAGATTCACAAAGTCACACCTTTTTGATTTCTTTTCAGGGAGAAGCAGACATGATTTTAAGCATTTTTAACAAGCTTTTATTTGGAAAAAACCTACCAGTCATAAAAAAACGTATTACAAGCAGATTATTGTTAGTCTTAGTGTTATGTACTGTGGGGTATTTGTAGAGTTCTGTTTGCTATTTGTCCTTATCACTTACCCATGATTATAACTGTGATAATGAACGAGCCACATCACTTTATTTTGTTGAACTTGAATACCTTTCTTTTGTTTCCTGTACATTTGTGTCTTGCTGTTAATAAATTAATTCTATTGCAAAAGTTGCCTAAAAATGCTTGCTGATTCAGACTGCAGCAGGGATGCAAAGTACCTAATTGCATTTAATCAAATGATTGTAATTAAGTAGTTTTTTGGGTACTTGCACTTTTTTTAATACATTTTAAAATCGGTACTTTTACTCCTACTTACGTAGGTTTTAATCAGAGTAAATGCACTTTTACTTGAGTACAATACTCTTGTACTTTTTCCACCTGTTGACTACACTGTAGCACACAGTGAGAATGAATCCACATCACATCCAAAAACATCTGTTATGCACAGCAAAAACTGGAGTGTTGACAACTCAGGGTTAAACATTCTGGAGTTGATTTTAACCCCCAAAATCTAATTTTATTTGACAGTTTTGATCCAGCTGTGTTAGTTCAACTCTCTACAAAGTCAGCTGATCAAAGCTTGCCCACTGTGGTTTCAAACCTGGGGGGATGTGTGGGTGGAGTTCCCATCATGCCCTTGCAGAATGTTTCGATATCTTTTATATGTGTTTAGTTGTGTTTGGATGTTAATGTGATCTCTGCTGGCATTCATTTTGTCTTGTTTTTGATGTGAGACATATACACACCATAAGTGAAGTTATCCACTGAGTTAGAGTTACAGTCTTTGACTTTAGGTGCTCCTAAATGATGTATAGTGCATATTCTTCATCAGTTTTTATTGCCTTGGAACGAGTTTGACTCTCTGCTTTGTTCTTGCCAGGGGAGACTCACGTTGCCACACATTTTCAGGAGGTACTGCACCGCTCTCATATTGTAAAATATTTAACACAAGGAAAGGTTATATTTTCTCTACTCTGTACTTCAACTTTAAAATAGATACTTTTTACTTTTAATTGAGAAGATTTATAGACCAGAACTTTTACTTTTGTAAATTTTAACCAGAGTAGGTGTACTTGAGTACAATAGAAATGTAGTTTTTCCACCTCTGGACTGCCATAAAGGTCGTGAGAGGCCTTCGATACCTACACATTTCAAGATTCAAACAAAATATTCAAGGATATTTGCATTTTTATTTTAGAATTTTAGTGTGTACATTTTCAGCAATATATAATCCACTTCTATATTCATCTTGCACACATTTAAAATGTATATATGGCAATATCTAGAATGAGTCCCATCATTGTGGCAACATATTAAACAGACTCAGACATACATAGCACTAAAGATTTTATATCTGATGATGAGAGAGAAGGCATGCTCATATTGACATTATACAATCCTGAACACATGATTACAGTCTTCAAAAAGCTTTTCAGTGTTAATAGATTCTCTTTTCTATATTGTAGACATTGGTTCTGAAATATTCAGCCCACTGCAGCACTAAAGAAGCTGAAGCAGAGCCTGCATTCAAATGTCAGTGGTAAATAATCCTCTCATTCATATTGTGCAACAAGACAAATCTGTCCTGAGGTTGAGGAGGATGAGATGATTCTTCTCCACCAACTGGAGCTTCAAAGAATAAAACAGACATTTTCACCAAACTTAACTCAAAGCCGTTTAGACTTCTGCATTCACATAAAACTAACATGAAATACTGATTGTAGTAAACGTCAAGTGCCATGAGGGGATATACCCATACTGGTTAGAGCCCCTTGTCAGAAAATTCACACAGAACTGGCAACCCAGCTGCCAATCTGCAGTCTGCTTATTAAAACTGTTGAATAAAACTTTTTCCATCAAGTTTTACAGAACTGGAAAAAGAGCCTTACACTAAGGAGGCACATACAAATTCACAACACCCTGCTTATTCATACGGATGGCAGTTTCACTACTGGACTGTACTTTTAAACCCATGAGAACAGAAATGGTATTAACACAGTTACTATACCAACAAAACTTTCTGCAGCATATATTTGTGTCATACACATATGGCGCCTTAGTTTTAAATATAGGTTAGATACAGATAATAAACAGTTTTGATCAAACACTGATCGCCTACAAAGACAACACCATTACTAAGGCTTGTAGCCAGACAGACAATAATAGTACACATGTATAACAATTAGCATATCCAAGTGTAACCTGAGATATTCAGGGAACAATCTGCGTTTTGAGCAAAATGAGAGCTAGCATTCTCTCTGACCTCGAGTTCTGACCTGTAAAGACTTGTTGCTTAAATGCAGCAGATACAGAGAAAAGGGGATGTGAGGAGCAATGTTCTAGACCAAAATACTGAATATATCACCACTGTCAAAACTGAATTAATTTTCTTCAACAAACCATCTGTACACATAAAGCCCATGTAACTGCCTCTATACAGAGCCTGAATGACCCAGCACACAATACCAAACACCTTAATTTAAGAACTGATTTTTGCTTTGCATATTCCTCCGTCCTCTTAGTCAATAGCTTTAATGTATTTATTTCATTCCAGCGCTGTCAAAACTTAAACATCTGAACTGCTTCTGGTCCACTCCGCCAACCCAAGCTTTCACTTGGCCTAAAACCTCAATGTAATGATATTAGCATAAATCTGCACTGTGCAAATGAGTTTCTTTGGATTAGTATCATATATACGTAACCACCTTTATGTTAGACTGAGAATTAAAATAAAATAAATAAAAGTACATCTAGAAATCAGCCAACCTCATTACAATATCTGTCTGGCAGTGAAAACAAAGCTTGTTCTCGTTACGCTACACACACTTTGTTTCAAGGTAAATACTGACTGCTGTAAAAGGGCGAGTTTGGTCCAGTGTTGACACCATGAATGACTCCACTCGCAGTTGCTGAAGCTGCTGAATTGTCCCTTTTATTTCCAGTGAGAGGCCGCTCAGAGATGCTGAGCACAGGAAAAAGTTTTGTGACGTAGGGCAGGATGCAGCTAAGACTGAAGGAAGGTGATGATGGAGCTGATGAAATCTAAGGGTTTATCTGCATGGATCCAGTGGCTGGCATCTGGAATGTACTGGATGTCAGCCAGAGGGAACAACCTCTGGATTTCTGGGTAATCTTCAGAGCTGGATCAGGGTAAAAGAGCAGGAGAATAGGAGGTGAGAATATCAGACAAAGAAAGGGTTGTGTGTGTTCAACAAACATGGAAGGATTACAAAAAAAAACAAACAAACAAACAAGAAACAAAAACTGAAATGTTAGATTTGAGATCAGATTTAAGATATTTTTCTACACAATTTAAAAAAAATGGGAATTTATTTTAATTCATATTTGCATCTTTTTCAAAATATTATTGTTTCCTATAATAAAGTAACAAAAGGCTAAATACATATAAATAAAACTATTGCTGTGTCTGTGGGGTTTTTGTTTTATTTTAATACAAGTATTTTTTAAACACTTCTGTACATTTCCATTTGTATTTTTAAATGTTTGAAGTGCTGTATATTTTCATTTGCAATTTTTATTACATTCATTTATATTATTTTTCATTTGTTTACCCCCTCCCCCAGTGCTAGTGTGTGATTCTGCTAGTTTTCTGTTGAAATGAATTACAATAGTTGTCTGCAATCAATAATTACCCCATTTTTTGTCTTTAGACCTACATATATGTAGCTACAGCCATTTACTTCTTGGTCATCTGTGCCTTCCATCTTTCTGAGATACTAACATCTATAGACTAGTACAATGTGCTGTTTCCTAGAGCTCTTTGTGCCCAAAAGAAGTAAAAGTCAAATCTTCAGGAGTTCAAGAAAAGTGTTTCTCTCTCTCCCCGTTTAGATGATGAGAGATTCATTTTGCAGGATGAAAATTAGCATTATTTCCAGTACTGACACATTTGAAACAAATATCACACTTACAAAACAGTGGCGTTGACAAATCTTGTTAAATTGTTGAAAATATAAGTATTTGGAGCAGCTTTTTTGTATTTGGTACTGTATTTCATATTACTAATAATAATTAGTATTGATTTTCTGATTATTGCAAGCGGCTTTATGATTCTAACATTTTTTTGCTGGTTACTAGTTCAGCTTAGCCATTTTTCATATGATTCGCTGTATTTTTGTTGTTTTGGTTTGTAATTGTCTAACATGTACCTTAGGTTTCATTAGCAATGGACTGGTGGAGGACCCACATACACCTAGGCGGGCCTATCTTTTTTTTTTTCCTTTTTAACTCTTGCAAGAGAGGCATGATGTCTCTATGCTGGTGATAGGTATGGATGGAGGATTTGGGGTTGTCTATCCATTTGTGCCATTCTTTTAAACACGATTTCTTAAGAATATTTGAGGGATTTTCTTGAAACTTTGCACAAATGTCCACTTGAACTCAGGGATAAACTGAATACATTTTGGAGGTCAAAGGTCAAGGCCACTGGGTCACATGCTCACCCCTTACTTATGAACAAAAATGAGCAAATTCTTTTTTTTTAAAAGGTTGTTTTTTCCCTCCCAATTCTGTTTTTTGTTATCTTGTTAAAAGAAAGACTTTAAGAACAGGAAAACATGTGACCCAACAGGAAAGGTAAACATATCAAATAAGAAGCCTAAATTATTTGAAATTGTTAATTTCTACATACAGTTATAGAAAACCCCCTCTCCACCTAAAATAAAAACCATGAATTGAATTTTTTCATGTTTTTTTCTTTCATTTTTGTGATTGAAACAAGAAAAACTGACCATGACTGACCTGTGTTTTCATTTTTAGTTAAAAACAAAAAAAAAACACAAAAAAACTGAATAAGTCTCTCCAGATTTCTGAAGCTTGTTTTCACCAGAAAATGGAAGAGCCTAAAAGTAAGCTACCCCTTCTTCACCAAGCACTGCAATTGTAAATCTCGTGTATAAAACCACCAGGTAGTACGTGGCTCCAGTTTTTTTGTTTGTTTTTTGTTTCATGCTTATTTTTGGAAAATAAATCCATGAAAAACACAGAACTCTCACATGGAAAAAGGACTTCTTTTGCCTTTGAATGTGTTTTTTGTCAACAATTTTCTTGAAAATGGAAAAATAAATACTTTAATCAGTGCTATGATACCTGGCATATTCAGAGATTGAAGTAATCCACAGATTGGGCTCTATGAAAATATAGTCTGTGTTTGTGGTCTTTTTACCTTATATACGCAGAACTTGCTCCTCCTAAAAACAGTGTAGGCCCCTCAAAGGTGGAGTCAAAGCTAGGGAAGCTCATGATATTATCAAGGTGTGCAGAGATGGCCTCCAAGTTGACCCTCCAGGCATAATGCCCGTTCTGCTCCACCAGGTTAGTCAGCAGAAACTGGCGCACCGAGCGCTCCTGAGGGAGAGAAGAGCAGTTCAATACCAATACTGTTAGGAACACACTTAACAGACACATTTAGAAATTAAATAGGCAGCTTTTTCTGCATAAAACGTAAAAAAAACCAAAACAAAACAAAAGAAACAAAACAAAACAAAAAAAACACCTGAAACCACATGTAAGCTACTAGCTGGTAGAGACTGTATCATTTTAATGTGTATCAGCTGCACACGTTTAAAGGCAACCACTTACTAACAAGTGCATTTTATCAGCGCTGTTAAGTACTAAAATATCAGTAAGAACTTGTTTTCTTTGGTTGCCAGGTTACAAAAAATGGTGACAGCTAGTTCAGTATGAGAGTAGGTACACTGACATCATTGCATTTTAAATTGAAAAGTTTAGACCAAAAACCTGTCCTGACCTTGACCAAACTGCGGAGCTGATCCTCAGCCATCCGCCTGGCGGTGGAACGTGGGATGTCACTGGAGATCTTCACCTCCTGCATGGCCTGGATGTAATAGTGGAAGTTGGTGCGTGAGGTGGTCTGTGCTGGACTGATGTCAACCACCACCAACCTCTCTACTAAACTAGGCTGCAAACGAGAGAGTAAGAGTTTTAACCAATATCAAACAAAAAGGACAGCAAGGTGTTGCAGAAGACCAGAGGAGTATTATTAAGTTCAAAGTACATAAAAGCAAGCAGACAGAAAGGTGACTTCATGCTCAGCAGGTTTACAGTTTTTTTTTTTGGGGGGGGGGGGGGGAGACAACAACACAAACACTAAAAAAATCTGGGTATAAATAATATACAAATTATATACAGTGCTTAACAAATTTATTAGACCACCTGTGACAAAAACGAGAAAACATAAATATTTTAGAAATCTTTCAAAAACTTGTTTAAAACTAAAAATGTTATTATTTATTTGGCAAATAACAAACTGAAACAACTAAATAGTCCTTTTTCACACATAATAACCAAAAAACTTCATATTTTGTATGGCCTCCTTTGGCCTTGATAACAGCTTGCATTCTTGCTGGCATTGTTTTTATGTACTTTTTGACAGTCTCTTTTGTTATTGAGTTCCAAATAGTTTCTAGCTGTTCCCACAGACTTGCTTTAGATGAAACTTTTGTGCCATCAATCTTTAAATCTACTCAATCCCAAATTTGTTCAATAGGATTCAAATCTGGACTTTGACTTGGCCAGTCCATCAGTTCCAGCACTCCAGATTGCTTTTTCTTGGTCAAATAGTCTCTGCACAGCTTTGAAGTATGCTTGGGGTTCTTGTCTTGTTGGCATATGAACCCACCACCAATCAGATTCAGTCCAGAAGGGATTCCATGATGCACTAAGATGTTGTGGTATATGTTCTTGTTCATGATACTGTCGATTTTCACTAATTTGCCCACGCCGTATCCACAAATGGGACCCCATACCATAATGTAATCTCCACCGTGTTTCACTGTGGGTGCAATGCATCTGGCATCAAAACGTTCTCCAGGTTTTCTGCAGACATAAACAACCATGCTGACCGAAAAGTTCAAACTTGGACTTGTCTGTCCAGAGTACCTTCTTCCAGTCATCAACAGTCCAGTGTTTGTGCTCCCTGGCAAATCTGAGGCATTTCTGGATGTTTGCAGACCTCAATAATGGCTTCTTAGCAGCTATTCTTCCCTTTAAGTCTTGTTCCGTCAGTTGTCTGCTTATGGTCATTCTGGAGACTTTCTCAGACTCTGATCTAGAAGCATTCATCTCTGCCTGAAGATCAGCAGTGGTCTTCCTTCTGTCTCTAGTACTTAAAATCTTGAAGTGTCTGACATCTGCTTCAGTTAACTTTCATTTCCTGCCTCTTCCTTGGCACATTTTATAAGTACCAGTCTCAGCAATTAAAATATATTTGACCACACTGTGAGAACCTTTATGTCTTTGCGTATTTGTCTCAGAGACCATCCAGCATCATGAAGTGCTTTAACGTGGACTCTTTCATTTTCAGTGAGCTCTCGACATTTTACCATTTTGAACAGGAATGAGGAATTTCAAACTGAATTCACCTTTTTATACCCAAATTTAAGCCGGCTCACTGGGCTTCTCTGAGAAGTCAAATTAATCAGGCATAACATTCCACCACTAAAACTATTTTTTCTTTGCAGGAATGCAAATAAATAACTATAACTTGACATATTAATCAAGAAATACTAATGTGCATTACTATTTTTTTTCAGTTTTTTGTAAATCAGTAAATTTGAAAAATTCATGGATAACAATAATAATTACATTTTAGCATTAAAAATATCATTTCGGTTAAAGAGCTTCTACATATTGGTGTATTAACCATTGCAGAAACATAAAAAATGATTTTGGTACTTACCAATGCTGTTAATTTAGGGCAGCTGTGGCATAAATCTTACTTTGGGTGGTGGTCTAATACATTTTTTAAGCACTATACATATACATGTATATATATATATATATATATATATATATATATATATATAAATAGCTGGGTCTGGTTTCCTCTCACAACTGCCTATCTAAAACAGGTAATTTATGCATGCATGTATGTATGAATGGCAGGGTCGAAAATTAACTTTTTTGCCTACATACCACATCAGAAGTAACTTTAGGACTGTATAATACCAATATTAAGTGTAAAGTTTACCTATGCTGTCAAAAAGGCCTCCCCACATGCAAATAAACAAGCTGCACTAGAGATCCCTCTCTCATGATACTGAGTCAAAGCATCCCAGCACACATGTGAACCAGGCTCTGACATGGTAAGGAGGTGGCAGGGCTCTGGTGCGTCAGTAAGCGTGTGGGCTTTTTAGCTCATGCTCAAGTCAGAAGGAACAAGCAGAAAACTAGGACCCAGAAATTACATACATTCCTGTAAAAAAGATAAATAACATAAAGCTATTTAGTTTATCTAATAAAGGGACAAGGTATAGACCTGCTCTATAGGGAAGGTATCCTTAAATGACTTCTGTTGTGATCTGGTGTTTCATAGAAAATACAATTCAATAAAATTAACTCGACCTTCAAAGGGGGTGGGGGGTGCCATTGGGGGGTGGGGCGCCCCCCTAATATAATGGTAGGGGAAACACTGCAGTTTCAGTTCTGTCAAGTGCTTACCTGTGTCAGGGCAGTTGTCATTGCCGTTTTCCCACCCATACTGTGGCCGATTAGGACACATTTCTCGATGCGCAACTGGGCGAGGAGGTGTTTCAGGTCATCAGCCATCGCCTCATAGGTAAGCTCCGGGCTGTGTGGACTGTTTCCATGGTTACGGGCATCTACAGTCAGCACCTAACTAGACAAAGGACAATTAGGACTCTTGGAATGGGGGGCAGAGTGAAGTAAAAAGACTAGAGCCCAACCAACCGATTGGTGTGCCGATTTAATCGGACGATTATAGCCTATCAAAAATAACTGTTTATCTACCAAAAGTTAGCCGATAGACGCCAATGTTTTATCGCTGATGAAGAGCAAGGAATAAGACTTAGTTTTACTTAAACATGATGTCTGTGTTCCATTATTTATCCAGGAGAGGGCACGCTCCATATTTTCCTCCCTGCAGCAGAGAGAGTAGAGCTCAGAGCAGCTTGGCTGAGCATCAGATTTGTTTAAGAGAATGGTTTGATTCAATGTTAAGTTTAGAACTAGTTTGTAAAATACATAACTCCAAAAGTTCCCTGTATCATTTCAACCCACTTGTCATGAGTCATGACATGCCTTGTCGTATCCAACACGCTTATCTGTTTTGTTAGCTAGCTAAAGTTAGGATAAGCTAGCTCAACATTAGTAAATTCTAAACTTAATCCAAGTCAGTAATGACACAATGAGCGCAATAGTTCAATATCTTACAGTAATATTACGCTCACTCATCTAGAGGACATCACAGCGAAACGTTTCAAACGTTGCTTTACCAGTGACTTTTAATACGGTGTGTATCCACTTTCTTATAATAATAGGCACAGATAATAATAAATCCATCATTTGTAAAAACACTCAGACCTTCATCAGACACATGCTATGTCATACACACCAACAACAACATCTCTACCATGAATTCTACTTCAATAAATGCATGTTTTTTTAAATGTTAATGACACTGCCAGAGAGATAATTTATTCTTCTTTACTTAGATTATGGTGGATGTTGCTGTTGTTGTAAAAGGTGTTCCTAATATTTTGACCCTCTGGTCCATGTGAGTAGGGCTGGCAAAATATTGCAGACTCTTCAATATGATGCTCCTCACACCAACACCCAGTACCATCTCAACAAGAAGCATACAGAAGAATTATCAGCTTTCTGATGGTCTAGTTATTTATATTATTTATTAATAATAAAAAAGTATGCAAAAATGTAACCAGCCAATTTACTGGTTATTAGAATTTTTTATTCCCTAATATCAGTGTCAGCCCCCAAAAATCCATATCAGCTGGGCTCTAAAAAAGACTTTTGTATGTACTTGACCTTTTTTGTATCCCAGGCCAGTGACAGGTCAAAAGATAAATTATGTGCATGAGGTGATACGTTTCTTCAAGTCCACAAAGGGGTGAAACATCTCATCAGTATTAAATACAACAGTAGAGACTGCTGCAAAGTTTGATCAAATCATTGACCAGCACAGTGATTACGTGTTCTTTCTTTACCTGCTTTTTTAAGAGCTTGGGCTCAGAAAAAAACCCCAACAACATGAGGGTGAATCTTTGAAATCTCTAATATATATTTTGAGCTTTACCCCTGAATTTAATAGGATGCGGACAAAGTAGGAATTCAGGAGTTAAGACTGGGGAGTGACATGTGGGAAAGGAGTCATCGATCAAAATTGGACTTGGCTTGTCTACTCCTCTGTACATGAGGCAGGACCTAACAGGACCATTAGTGCCACCATAAGGTGAAATGTAGCTGTAATAGCCAAAAGGTGGGATGTCTTCACCACTGCATTACCTTTCTGCCTGTGCGCTGGACCAAAGACTTTGCTATCGAATGGAAGTTTGATTTGCTGCCGAAAAGGCCGTGGAGAAACACCAGGGGAGTGCTCTCTCCCTTCCCATCGAAGACATCGTATGTCAAGCTGACTGGGCTGAAGAAAAAGGAAATAACACATGAATTAGTTATAATCTTCCTGGTTATAACCCCTAGGCTGGATAATTAATATAATTCTTCTAAGTTTTTATAGAAAGTTACACCATTTGTATGGAACCATCTTATTCAAACAGGATTTGATTGAATATGATTTAGATGAAGAGAAGACATTCAGTTTAGTTTGTTTGCTTGAGAATACGTTAACATTTCATTTTGATTTTTAATGCATGCCTTCGTTGCATGTTAAGGAGACATCACATAAGGACATGATATTATTGCATTACAGTGCACCTTCCTGAAGGTAGGATTAATTACAGGGGTTTTGTATTAAAAGGCACAACTGATTGGCTTACTGTAAGACTGGCTCTTTATCGTGGATATGGTATTGTACAGCTCACATCAAATAAAAATCAACAACACACGTTTGATTAAGCTACATAATAAAATATAATACATTACATTTTAGTCCAAATCTGTCCAATTATAAAAACTCACCAGCAGATTAACCCTCTTGCTAAGTAGACGGCTGAATGTCATTTAACTAAGCTAATGGTAAAAAATATACACATGGCCTTAGCATGAGGTTTAGCAGAGGAACAGTTGGTTATCATATCCCCTCTGATCATATCCCCTCGCACCACGCTACAGCTCAGCCTAACAGAGGGCATCAGTTAGCCGGTAAGCTAGCAGGGTTACCTGGATGAACTGGCTGTCCGGACCAAGGGAGCCACCCCGCACACATCCTGAAGTCCGGGAAATAAACGACAGGACAGCCGGCCGCTCAGAAATCCTCTCTGGATCAGGCGACACAAAGAACTCATGGCAGCATGTGTTCCGTTACCGAGGGGTTCACAAACAGCATGAGCGTTTGAAAACGGCAACAAGGACGTCAGAGACTAGTAGAGTACAAGCACAGCACCCCGAAAGAGGTCGCTACTGAACGGAGCTTCATTCTATCAACAGCTGATGGTGCGACATGACGTAAGACGCATATGTGTTTGAACCGTATTATCCCTGGGTAAAGTCTCTCAGGCACTGTGGTAATGTTACAACTGGATCGATAGACGAACGAAAACAAACACATTTGTGATCATGGCTAGCGCTATCATTTTTTGTTAGATAGTTACTTATTAATCCCGAGGAAAATTCAAGTAGCATCTTTCAAAACAAATGAAAATTAACATCTTTCCTCTTGTATGTCAAACATGATCAGCTAAAACAGAAAAACGTGCAAAGGCTATAAACCATAGGGAAGGTATCCTGAAATGACTTCTGTTGTGTTGTAACGTTAAAGTTAAAGTTAAATAAATAAATAAAATTAAAACTTTCATGAATAAAAATGGAACGTACATAGAATTTTGACTACAAAAACTACAACTACAAATTACACGTCGTAAAATTAAAACATTGCTCTATGAAGGCAGTGTAAGATTAAGAAATAAAACCTTACAGTTAAAAACAATGGGTTACAAAGTGCTTTGACAAATTTGCGAAGGCAAATACTAGAACAAAGAATAGGATAGGAGCACAACATGCGAAAATGTAGACCCCAACAGCAGAAGAACCCAAGAAAAATAGATCCAGCCAAATTAACCCCAACACCAAGAACTATAAATTGGGGTAATTGCTGTCAATCCAGCATTGTGAAAGCAGGAGTTTTCTAGAAAAATGACATTATTTTAATTTCTGGACATATGTGTGCCCATTTATATTAAGACTCCAGTTATGTTAAGGGAAAACTAGCTAGATTCAATTGACAGTTATTTTAATGAAAATTGTGTTTGATAACTAGGCCTATAGGATTTCTCTTGGAATAAAATATGACTGGCCATTTTCCTCATCAAGTGTTTGTGAGAAGATTTCCAGTGTTGACTCAAAATGATGCTCAATGCATGCCCTTCGTCTAGACCAGTGGTTCCCAACTGTTTAAGCCCCCCCTTCATATATCTGAGAAAAGCCTTGCCCCCCAGGACCCACACAGAAAAGTGACATATTGATGTCAAAAATACAAATAAATTTAAATTGTTTTCATCATTAAGACAACAGCCCAAACCACAATTGTTATTAGCAAAAGACCTGGGTATGAACCATTTGTATAGGTTTTCAATGATTTCAGGTAGTTTGAGTGAACCAAACTGTAACAACCTCAGGGTAGACAGGCCATCACACCCCCCATGAAATCTCTGGCACCCCCTCAAGGGGTTCCCAGACCCCAGGCTGGGAACCAATGGTCTAGACCAGTGGTTTTCAAACTGTGAGGTGGGCCTCCCATGGGGGGCACCACAGGACTTCAGGGGGGGAGCGGACCCATAAACCAGAAAACAAGGTGATTTGTTTTGCTACCTTTACTGTGTGTGAGACAAAATGGACAGATTAATAGTTACTACGAAGACTATACTAGAGTCGACTATTAAAGTTAGGATTTTCCTGCAGTGGTGCTGATGATGCTAAACATTGATACTGTTTAATTTGCAAAGATGTATGAGCTAATGACAGCAAGGCTGTGTAAGCCCTGGGGTCACACTGAGTCAAAGCACCAAGTCAGGGGAATTTTTTGATAGGAAGTAATTTTAGTCACTGAAGGTAACTGAGATATTTAGCACTATAAAAACTAAAGCAAGCCTCTGCAGGTGCAGGTTTTTTGGCACCAATAATGATCAAAAGTGAGTACCAGGCAGGGCTGAAAGTGAAGGATGATCTGCTTATGCAAACTCATGGTTCCCACTAAATTAGAGTGCAGAGCACAACAATCAGGTGGTACTGGCAATAAGTTAATCACTGAAACCAAATACCTGTTTGTCAGGGTAACACAGATGTTTCAAAAAACATGTAAACCAAAGTATCAACAATATTAAAATGTTAAAAATAAAAATGTTTACAGATTTGACAAATGTTTGAAAATGAAGGTTACATCTTTTTTAATCCTATTTTTTTTCATGGTGGTGGGGGTCCGTGGAATGAATGATCTTCTCCTAGGGGAGGCTCACTTGCCCACACTTTGAAAACCCCTGGTCTAGACTACGTTGTTATACCATAAGATGGCGGCATAGAGTTATGTTGGCTCCTCAGAAACGTTTATTGTGAGGCTTCTTTTTAACTGTGGAGCTATATTATCCAGTGAACAATCAAATAGCCTATGGGATGTTACTGATTAAAATTGTATTTTAATAGATCTTTTCTATATGTAATCTGTCAGAGTCTTAATATTGTATAGAATTTTGCTTTATATTAAGAAGACAATGATGCTTGCTTTCATGTTCCCATTAGCATACATTTCCCATTGGTTTGTTTCATATTTTTTTTCTAATCACTACTCTCAGAGTTGTACCCAACACCTACCAATAGTTATTCATTTTGATTGACTTAAGAAGGTGAAATCTTTCTCACATTTATTGCATCTGATCCATCCTTTAACCCTAACTGTATTAGATTACAAGCAATTGTATTAAAGAATCTCTTCCCCTCAGAGTGTTTGTACTCTTATCAGTCTTTCCACCCGACCGAGATTAGTTTGTGATCAGTGCAGCTGATTTGCGTTCTTTCTTGTTTGCCCTGGTCATAACCACAAATATAAAAGTAGACCATTACTCTCTTGGATTAGACCTGGCCTCCCTTGCCATTACTCCAAGTATTCATCACTATGGGAGACACGTAGGGAGAAAGAAATGCTGTGAGCTCTCACCATGGTGATGGCATGAGAAGACATGGTTCAAACCAAACTGAGAAATGGAAGGAAATTGAATGAGTTTGCATTTTATTCTACTTACCACTGCTTCAGCTTCTTCTTTGAAAATTGTTAGCATAGTGTTTCAGATGCCTATTGACATTCGATGAATGATTTTCCTTTTTCTTCATTTATTAAGGGTTCCATTGTTTTGAATACTACTCTTTATACAAGATATTTATTTCACCTTTAAATACAAAAAATCCAGGTAAAATATTTTTTCATGGAAAGAGAAGAGGTTTTATTGTACAACGGCCACTCATTTTGGGTGAATTCGATGTGGGTAAAATGAAAAGAAGACTTGAAGGTGTAGAGGTTACTAACTCTCTCCATAATCCACGGACACAGTCCAGATCCGGCCCGAAGGACAGTTTGTTAAGGACTTGATAAAGGGCTGGATGTATTCTGATATACTATCTCTAGGCAGAAATAGAAATCTAATTTACAGTATTTGTAATAATAGGACACCTACATAATATACAGCGTCTGTGATTACCAAATACACTATATTGCCAAAAATATTCACTCACCTATCCAAATAATTGAAATCAGGTGTTCCAATCACTTCCATGACCACAGGTGTATAAAATCAAGCACCTAGGCATGCAGACTGTTTCTTCAAACATTTTTGAAAGAATGGGTCGCTCTCAGGAGCTCAGTGAACTCCAGTGTGGTACTGTGATAGGATGCCACCCGTGCAACAAGTCCAGTCATGAAATTTCCTCGCTCCTAAATATTCCACAGTCAACTCTCAGTGGTATTATAACAAAGTGGAAGTGATTTGGAATGACAGCAACTCAGCCATGAAGTGGTAGGCCACGTAAAAAAATGGAGTGGGGTCAGCAGATGCTGAGGTGCATAGTGCACAGAGGTCGCCAACTTTCTGCAGAGTCAATTGCTACAGACTTCCAAACTTCATGTGGCCTTCAGATTAGCTCAAGAACAGTGCGTAGAGAGCTTTATGAAATGAGTTTCCATGGCCGAGCAGCTGCATCTAAGCCATACATCAACAAATGCTATGCAAAGCATTGGATGCAGTGATGTAAAGCATGCCGCCACTGGACTCTAGAGCAGTAGAGAAATGTTCTCTGGAGTGAAAAATCACTTCTCCATCTGGCAATCTTATGGACGAGTCTGGGTTTGGCAGTTGCGAAGAGAAAGGTACTTGTCTGACTGCATTGCACTAAGTGTAAAGTTTGGTGGAGGGGGGATTATGGTGTGTGGTTGTTTTTCAGGAGGTGGGCTTGGTCCCTTAGTTCCAGTGAAAGGAACTCTGAATTCTTCAGCATACCAAGAGATTTTGGACAATTCCATGCTCCCAACTTTGTGGGAACAGTTTGGGGATGGCCCCTTCCTGTTCCAACATAACTGTGCACCAGTGCACAAAACAAGGTCCATAAAGACATGGATGAGAGAGTTTGGTGTGGATGAACTTGACTGGCCTGCCCAGAGTCCTGACCTCAACCTGATAGAACACTTTTGGGATGAATTAGAGACTGAGAGCCAGGCCTTCTTGGCCAACATCAGTGTGTGACCTCACCAATGCGCTTCTGGAAGAATAGTCAAAAATTCCCATAAACACACTCCTAAACCTTGTGGAAAGCCTTCCCAGAAGAGTTAAAGCTGTTATAGCTGCAAAGGGTGGACTGACATCATGTTAAACCCTATGGATTAGGAATAGAATGTCACTTAAGTTGATATGCGAGTCAAGGCAGGTGAGCGAATACTTTTGGCAATATAGTGTAGCTGTATGAATAAAAATGGCCGAAAGGACAAATATACATAAATTCAAATGCACTAAAACACATTAGCAGAACAACAGCTTCTTATGAGACCTTAAATTAGGTAATTATGCCACCTGTTGGTGAAAACATGTTATATACTCAACACTTTTACTAGGCTTAAACACCACTTACTCACATGTCTACTCACCAAATGAAGGGAATGGAGTGCTGTTTTTCACACCAACATGGTAAATCAGATATCCTGCTAAGAAATAATCTACCTTGTGTACTCGTAAGGAGCGCACCGCTGTTTAGAAAGCATGCATGCCACAGCCATAAAACAGGTGCATCAAAACAAAGCATTATCATCAATAAAACAGTATGAAATCCAATCATATTCAACAAACATGGATACATATACATCTACAGAGTCAATCATACTTACTGGTCAGTAACACACAAAAAGCCTGATGGTGTACAAAAGTCTGATGGAAAAAAGGTGGAAAAGCCATATCACTGAATCACAGAGGAATGTTAACTTGGGGTGGGTCTCAAGCAGGCATAAACTATTAACCAAAAGTATGAGGAATCACTTCTAGACCAATCAGAGCACTAAACAAATAATATGAACTGCTAAACTGAAATCTGACCTGAGAACATGTACATACATTGTACAATTTGAACAGTACATAGTACAATATATACTTATCATTAGACTTAAGAAGTATGTTCAACACAGAGGGAGGGCAGCACACCTTGATTGATCTAGTCTTGTTAAATCTTATTTTTAAATTTGATTTGCTTAGCACAATCTTATATGAAGGTAGTAAAGAATGCACAT
Organism: Cheilinus undulatus; assembly: GCF_018320785.1. NCBI lineage: Eukaryota > Metazoa > Chordata > Actinopteri > Labriformes > Labridae > Cheilinus > Cheilinus undulatus. Next base: position 22,652,809 of record NC_054876.1, on the reverse strand, counting down.
CGCATTCACATAAGCCTTTTCACCTTGTTTTTATCTCACTTCCAAGCACACACACACATTTGACTACTTTACTAACTAGACTAATGACAGATTAGAAGTAATTGTGATATATTTCAAAGGGAAATTGTGTACTTTCTACTGCACTTTAAAATGTACTAAAATTCTAATGTTATTGCAGGTCAACCATATGAGATGACGGAGACTGACCCAGACTGGGCTCCATCGCTGCATCTGGGTCACACTGACATCAGACCGACAGACACTATGCGCTCTGTAACCGGTAACCAGGAACAGCTGAGGAACAGCAACACACCACGAGCAGCTGAGACAGGAGATGCTGGTGAGCAAGATGATGCTGATGAGCAAGACGATGCTGAAGGGACACAGGAGGCTGCAGAGAAAAGCTGGCAGCTAAACTCTGAGGATGAAACCATTCAGGAGGTGGGACAGACTGAATGTATCGTGTGTCCTCAGACACGCTGAAGTGACGTGCTGGAGGAAAATCGAGAGCTGCGGCTTGAAATCGACGAGCTCAGGATCACTGATGATTTTTTTGGTGATGACGATGATAAAGTAAAATATTATACTTGTCTACCAAACCTGGCAACATTTATGAATATTATTTACTCTTTGCTGCCCCTTATGTCTGTCCACAAAAAAATTCTCACTGCCTTTCAAATGCTTCTCTTAACCTTTATGCGCCTCAGATAGGATCTGCCTGCACAACACCTCGCCCATCTCTTTCAGGTTTCCCCAAAGACAGTGTACAGAACCTTCAATTACATGGTATCATTTTTATATGCAAACCTAAGGCGTACGATTATATGGCCAGATAGAGAGAGACTTTGCACAAAATTATGCCCCATCAGTTTGTGGAGGCCTTTGGACCCAGAGTAGCAGTGATTATTGACTGTTTCGAAATTTTCAGAGAGAAACCATCAAAGTATTTGATAGGTATTAACCCAAGGGAGCTATTTGTTTCATATCAAAAGGGAACAATGGTTTCCTTGACAATTTGTTGCCTGGGGACATCGTCTTAGCTGTTAGAAGTTTTGATATACAGGAAAGTGTAGGCATGTTGTGTGCATAAGTCAAATTCCCTGCCTTTACAAAAGGCCACTGTCAGCTAGCTGCAAGAGATGTGGAAGATACAAGAAAAATAGCACATCTAAGGATCCATGCTGAAAGGGTGATTGGCAATGTTTGTCAAAAGTATAAAATATTAACAGGAACCCTACCTATCAACATGATACTACCATGTGAAGGGGAGGAGGCCACTACTTTGGATTAAATTGTTACTGTGTGTTGTGCACTGACAAACCATTGCCTAACTATAGTTTAGTTTAGTAATAGGGTTGAACAATTTGGGGAAATAATCTAATTGGGATTTTTCCCCCAAATATTGCAATTGCGATTTATAAACAATTATTTCTTCAGTTCTTCATCTTATGTATTAAAACACAAGCAATCAGTCATTCTATCCAATAACCGACACAATTTAAAAAAAATATCAAATTGTGATGATTTTGACTCATACTGCAAATTGCATATGAATTGTTGTATTTAAGGGAATGATAATTTTTATGACATTCTCATATTTAATAAGAAAAACGTACACAAATGAAGAAAGTATGTTTTTTTGTAGATTATTCTAAAAGTATGGCACTTGAATGATTGAATATGTAATGCATACTATCGCTGCTGCAAAAAAAGGGTTTTAAACTGGTATTTTGACATAAATTTCGGGTTAAAGAAATATTGCACCTTCTGTGATTTGAAAATTGCAGCAGGCCACATTGCGATTTAATCTAATTTGCAATTAATTGCCCAGCTCTATTTAGTAATATGATTCTTCAGAAAAGACACAACAACATTAGAGGGCTACTATGTAGAAATTAATTGTTTTAAATTTCAGACCCATAAATTGAAAACTAACAAAATCATAATGTAATGGTACAAACAAGCTCTTCAGACAAAACTCTGGTGATAAGTTGCCCTTTAAGGCAGAGTACAAAAAAAGGTGATGTACAGTATAGTAGTTTGAATGTTCAATAAAATGTTGTAAGGTACAATTTAATGCTGTGTTCATGGATATTTTGTAGTGCAATACTGTATTTTAAACTGTTTTAACAATAAACTCTGTGCAATTTCATTTTCCTTAAAGGTTGCAGTCTTGACTATTTCTTTTTTTTTTTATGAACAAACAGGATGTACAGAGGTGGAGCTTGTGAACAGGCAAGGCAGGCAGCTGCTTTGGGCCCCAGGCCACTAGGGGGCCCCCAAGGGCTGACTCCACAATAATGTCCTAAAATTTTGCAACTGCAGTGACCTACCCCATTAACCCCATCAAACAACCAGTGGTCAAATTGCAATGACATCTTAGATGGGTGCCCCCCTAAAGGGGCCCCGTGTCATCCCTATTGCACTGCTATGTGACCTACGTCCAGTAACTTTACTGGAGTGTGTCAATCAAAGTAACGTCAAAGTTGGCCATGCAAAATGAAGCAAAGCTACTTATCAGGGAGCGAGAAAAGAAAGAAAGATTTACTATTGTGTTATTTTATTGTGTTTTTATTCTTGTAAAGTGTGAGTGCTAGGAAAGGCGCTCTCAAATAAAATGTATTATTAAGAAAGGAGGAAGAAGAAAGGAGACAGCAAGGCAGTGGTAAGTGGAGCAGATAACGACGTGTGGCAAACACTTAAACTAGCGTTAGGTGTAAGGCTGGCTGTTAATTGTTTAATAGTTAGTTAGCCTTGTTAGCGGAGTGGGAGATGTTCGCCTGGAGTTCCCAGGCGAACATCTCCGGTCGATATGAGTGCAGCTCCTGAACCCAGCCACTGGAGAAATGTCTGTGAGCTTCAAGAGATTTATAGTTTCTAAACTCATCAAATGTGTACGCACTTACACCATACACAAGATAGTTGGTAATATCGATGGATGAGGTTGGAGGTAGCAGTGAAGTGTCAGCTCTCCAGCTGCTAGCTGCTAGCTCGTATGGATCAATGTTTTTAATTGTTGACAATTTAGCAAAATACCTTTCCCTGGCATTTTTGTTCCATTAGTCTCTATAAGGTTTTTGCTTGTTTCTCTTTTGTTTCTCCAGTTTTGCGGTTTAACAACGTATAGCATCCTCATTGACTCAGCGTTTACCTCTGTTGTTTACCTCTGCTAACCATCAAAAATGGGCACGTCGGTCACGAGACTGACAAAGACCAATACAAGAAACAACACAACACCACGTGCAAGACAGAATGCAAACAGGCTTTTGCAAAGCAAGTCTGCGTAAATCGTCAACAGAATTAAAGTCAGGCTGAATGAACACGTTGGCCTTAAGCAGGGGTTTGTATAATAATTAATAATCTAATTCAAATCAATGTGCAACAGAAGTAGGGGTACAAACAACAACTGTAATCCCAACTGTGATCCAAACAAACTCATTTCAGTTTACAAGTAATCAGCAGTTCCAAAGCAAATCACTCCAACGTAAAGCACACAGACATGCTTGAGCACAGACACATATGCACGCTGAAAAAAAAAAAAAAACAGGCAAGAAATGAAGCCTACCTTTTAGATCATCCTAGCATAAGTCCGCACAGCCTCCTCGAGATCTATTCTCTGAGTTAGTTCATGCTCTATTGAAAGAGTTGCCAGTCCATTGAGACTGTCTTGCTGTCTTGCTTCATGGTACTGCGGAGGTAGTTCTTTATCAGCTACAGTTTTGTAAAACATCAGAAACAGGAAGGGTGAGACACACTCTCAGTGCTACAAAAGCATTAGGGAAAACCGACTCCATTCCATTATCACAGATAAACTTGAGTGTGTCCACTGGTTTGATCCCAGGTGCAACACATCTGCTCAACTCTGTCAGCTCTGCAAAAATTCCTGCCCGTCAACATCTCCCAAGTCTTTGTAGGATAGGGCTCTTTCCAGTCCGGTACATTGTTGGAAAACATCAGTAATGTTTTTCTCTTTTCTTGATGAAATGTCGTACAACACTCCAAATACGTGTCGGCTCTTGGAGTTGCGAAAACCTCTCATTCATGGAATTAATAGCAGAGTCCAGTATTTTGTCAAAGAAAAAGACTCTGTAATCCTGCTGGGGATCTGTCACAGTTCATCTTCACCTTCGCAGTTAAACATTTTTTCTTCTTTCATGGTCGCACTGCCGTTTGTGGGGGAAGGCAGGCCTCTGTCTGATGATTTTGAAGCGGACAGCACTTTCTCAAAACTGCCGTCAGAGCGATAGTCAACCAGGAATTGTTTTGTCATGTTAAGCTGTGTCACCGCTTGCGGTACACCAAGGTGCGTTGTTGGTACAGTTTTGCTGGTAATATTTAATTTATTTAAGATGTTAAACCAGGTTATGATGGAGCACATAAATGGGTACATTTTGATCTTAGCTGCAATGCCTCTGGCTTCACATCTGGTTTTAGCTTAGCAAGCGCCAGTAAGGCTGTCATCTTCGGCTACTGACAGAAGCGTGTCATATACAACCCTCTAACTGGTATCTTGGTAGCTTTAAGTAACTGACTCTCCCACCTTGTGTCACTTAGAGGTTTTTACTGTGAGGCCACGATCGCCTATGTGCTGTTTTAATACATCCCAGTGAGAGGAGGACGTAGAGAAAAGTTGTAAATCTCCTGGACTGTTGCAAAGAAGTCCACTGCCTTAAGGCAACAGTAGGCAGCATCATTAACTTGCAGGTTCAGAGAGTGGGCACTGCAAGGCACATTAATGTCTCGCAAAAGACTCAGACTTTCATTGCTATGTTTAGATACCAGGAATACCACAATGTCTTGACAATTTTAAGGTAGATGGTGTGCTCTACAACGTCTACGCTTTCACCATTCACAGACAGATTTGATGGCAGCGTCAAAGGCATCTAAAGTCTCAAGTCTCTGCAATGATCACTGAATCATCAGCAAAGTCCAGATCTTGACTTTGCTGACTGAAGAGCGTAGCAGCAAAGACACACCCCTGCCTCACCCTAAAATCAACCGGACAGAAGTCAGAGGTGGAGTCACCACTCTCAACAGCACTCCCTGAACAAGAATAGCAAACATCAGCTGGATGAGCAAACGTGAGAACTCATAGAGCTCAAGAATCCTCCAGAGGGAATCTCTACTCACCAAGTTGAACACCTTCCAAAAATCAACATAGGCTGCAAGCAACCCTCGATTGAATTGCTCGAAATTCTCAGTGAGGACTCAACATGCCAGGTTCCATCACCCGCCTTGAGCATCTCAGCCTGGAGTCTCCATGACAGTTGGTAGATAACTTCCAGGTCTACTCTCTCTAAACTGTGGCATCCATTTGGAGCTCATGACTGGGAGGATCTGCATGATACACCTCCTCAAAGTAGCCAGAGCATCTTTCCTTGATATCGGATCCTCTGTCAGGATCATGCCATCAGGCACCTTTAAAGCAGAGCAACACAAGGGGGGGTGCTGCTGCCTTGGGGCTCTGCATGGCCCTGATAGTTGGGCAGGCATTTGCCTTCTTTGTTTGCACACCTCTGCAGTCTCATGCCTTTTTATAGGCATAAAAGGTATGTTTAGGCTAACTATGAAAAATGTGTGTGAACTTCCAGCTTACGTGCAGTAGCATTCATCAGTTTAAGAACATAGATGTGAACAATTTGGCAGTTTCAGAACATGTCAGACATTTTTAACTCTGAAACTTTAAGAACAAATATGAGAACAATCTTAAGGTCATTTTCACACCTATTAGTCCGGGGGACTTGGTCTGTTTTGGAACGGACATTGCAACATTGTTGCACATTTCTTTGGTTTGGTTTGCATTCACATTGCTCTTGTTTAAACGGACCAAGCCGACTGAACACCTACAACCTCTGCCTGTTAGGGGCGCTGTTGTCACAAATGGCGATCAAGAAGAAAAGAAGGTGTAGAAGAAGATGAAACCAGAAAGCTATCTTCTTCTGTCTTTTTTTCCCCACACAAACAATGAAAAAACACCGAATTTGTCTTTGTCTTGGGGTTTCTGCTTTTGCATTGGGGCATTTTGAGCAGCCAGCAAGGCGGTAAGCTGTCCAGCATGTTGTTCTGTACATGAGACGAATAAATCAGCGCAGACTATGACATGTTGCTGTGGCTACACAGACGCCAAGCAAGGTACCGCGTGTATTTGAGTGTGTTTAATCACATATAAATCCGTAAATCACTACGCTTTATGCCACTCCCTGCCTTTGGTTCACAAGTTGGTCTGCTTTGCTTTCACACCTCAAATAAACTGCACCAGGGTTTGTTTGGAAGCAGACCGAGAGCCCCTGTTTTCAACTGGACCAGAATCCATTTGTTTGGTCCGCACCAGAGTTCGTGTTAGCTTTCACACCACTCCAAACCAACCGGACTATCGGGGAAAACAGACCAGTGTTCATTTAAAGTGGACCAAACAGCTCTGGTGTGAATGTGCTCCTTCAAGTGGACCAGAATCCGCTTGTTTGGTCTGCATTGGAGTTCATATGAGCTTTCGCACTACTTCAATCGAACTGCACTATCTGGGAAAGAGGACCAAACAGCTCTAGTGTAAATGCGCCCTAAGAAGATATTGTTTTATGAAGACCATTCTACATCGGCCGAGAAATGTCACAAGAATTGCAAACGCAACAACAAAATGCCACAACAGAAGTGACCAGGACTCTGACTTTATAATTGGTCCAGGTTACTAGGGACTCCTAATGATTTGATGTTTTTGCCACACGAACTGCAGAGTACCGTTTCAGAGTGTAAACCAAAACCGCAAAAAGGACAATACATCATAACCTGTAAGGGGGGAAAATGATTCTCACGAAGTTCCAATGCACGTTTCAATTCTTTGACTATGTTCACCTTCATAACGGTTAAAAATAGCAATGCCCAATCCATGGATGGCAAGTTACAGCTGTACAAGTTGCACCCAGTTGCACCTTACGTAAACACGGACAGCCAACACAACCATATAAACAAATACTTTGAAAAGTACAATATTGATGATTTATGACAGTCAGAAAGTGACATTGATCACGGCTACAAAACAATAGCTTACTTTCAGTTACTTTTCCAAATTCATTCAATAAAACTTCTGCAACTTTCCGCCTCAGTCACTTGATCCGTCGGTAATAGAAGTCCCGGTAACCCAGACCAATTATACAATCGGAGTCCCGGGCACTTCCGTTGTGGCTTTATGTTGTTGTGTTGTGGCATGTGCAATTGTTGTGACCTTTCTTGGCCACCGTACCATTCAGGTAAATTCAAAATCACCCCATTTTCTCCATCTATGCAGTTAATCACGATCAAAAACAACTGACCTCTCTGCCCAACACCTGCTGCTAATCAGTAACAGAGGAATGCAGTTCAAGTCAGTGGGATTCACAGCACCGCAGAGTTCAAACAAAACAAAACAAAATGACAAAAAAATTCTCCAACAATTCTGTCCATATCATCTTGATCTAAATTAGAAAATATTTATCGGTCCATGTTCACTTAAGTGTTAGCAACAGATACGGTATCTGTTTTACACAACTTTACAGCTCATCAGTCAACAAGGTTAAAATAACCCGTGATAACCTTGCATAGTACCTCTCGACTATCTATTGGACTTTGCTGTTCTGTCATCATCATGTTTATGTGAAATCTGCTACCTGTCAACTTCACGTGTTCCTGCTAGAAACAGAAGTTGACATTCAAATGTCTAATCAATGCCATTTGAGGTCTCTGGACAAACAATAGCTGCATTCTCTACACTGCCTCTTTGCAAAAGTGTTTTGACCTTTCATAATGCCATGTTATACTAATTAAGTTCTCCATTCTCAATTTCCAATAACAGATCACTGATGTCTATGTCACTCTATGTGCCATTAGAAGGGGCTATAATGAGCAGAGCCAATCGTTGTAAAACCAGTCATCTATTTGCTGGGTAACTTACAGTGACATGAAACCAATAAAAGACATTCATATTCACAGGATGTTATCGTAAACAGCTGACCGCAGGTACAAGTGTAAATGATAGTGTCAATTTGACCATTTATGATGATGATGGCAATTAAATACTATCTGGATTTAATTTCCCGCCTCACCCTCAATATCCTCTGACTTCAAAATGTATATTGAATGGACTAGAGCAGTGATGCTCAACGTGAAGCTCTTGTGCCACATGTGGCTCTTTTTGTGACTTGTGGGTCATTTTAAAGGCCCAAACATACTCAGGCGGAATGTACGCGGAACGGACTCCGCAGAGGTCTGCATGGACTCTAAGTGGACGTTCGCAAGGCCCGTGTGCGCAGAGCTCAAATTTTATGACTGCGTGGACTTCGCTCCGCGTACTGGTGTCACACAAAACACTGCTCGGCATGTATTTTTCACATCAACCCGCATTAAATGTGACACTGACCTGCATTTCGCACTTGTTTTTCCACGTCAATACTTCACATGTTCTTCACCAACATGACATACTCCCCCTCCTTGTCTCTTGTGGCATTTAATGGCCGTACATACCATCGTCTCTTAATTTTATTGCTTTGCAAAGTCAGCAGGGAGAGTAGCTCCTCTTCCTTGTCGTCAGTGAAGGGCGCCATGACAGAAAAATGTAAACAACGCGCAAGTATTGTGGGAAATGTAGGATTTCACGTTAATTTCCCAGGAAACTACTACGTGGCAGTGTGCTCGACTTTGGAAGCTCTGATGACTGCTGACTTCCGCGCGGAGTCCGCTCCGCTCACAGTATGCTCGAGTATGTTCGGGCCTTAAGTCTTACTTGGAAAAATAATTCTCTCAGAAACCCTTTAAAAGACACATTTTGACACCATAAATGACCCGTGCAAGCCACATTGATTAGTTTGTTTCTGAAACTTAGTAAGCTTTAATTGTAAAATTTAAATGCCAGCCTTCATTTTAAGACTGTAGTTTTTCCATCACATTTGTGCAAGAGATAGCATACAAGATAAATAGCACTGTTTCTTGAGAAAAAAGGCAACACATGTTCTAAATTTGAATTTTTACTTTTGTTTTGCTTATTCAAAGACTATTTTTGAGAAGGTTGGGTCTCAACTAGCAGTTGTGTTAAGGACCACGTTTGTTGATTTAACATATTTTTCACTCAGTGTGCCGAGGTTGCAAATTCAAGCTTCTAGCTTCATTGTGCTCCCACAATGTCTAGATTCATGGTTGGGATCCCCTTTTTGTTCTACTCATATTGTCAGGGTAATTACAGGCACCCATTGGAGAACTCCAGTCTGTAAACTGCATGCATGGTGGATTGCAATTGGCAGCAACTCTGATTTCAGTTAGTTCTACGTTGTTTCATTTCCTGTAGGTTATTCAAGTGTAGTGAACCTGGCATGCCAGATGGATTTGTTTCACATATTCATCTGGAAAACCTCTCATACACAGCATTTGGGAAAGGGCAGAGGCTTTGAAAAAAAAAAACTCTTAGGGTGATTAGATGAATGTTCTGTCTATCGCATCTTTACGGGCCAATCAGAGCAACAAAACACATGATGTAACCGCTACCGAGGAGTAAACTCCATATGGAACCACATAACACAAACCATGCCAACTGTAGACATGCCAGTACAAGACTTTTGTTGTTTTTGAAAAGAAAACAACTCAATGCTGTTCTTTGTTCTTCTTTTAACAAAGAATTATCGTCAATTTCCATAAAACTGACGCTTTAGCAGCATCCACGCTAATGTTGCAATATCTGCACCAGTCTCTAGTTGCTGCTTGCTTACGTCACAACTCCACTGTGCCTGAAAGTACTGCCCCTTGACGCTGATTGGTCCTGTCACTTTCTAACCGGGCCCAAATGGTTCAGACGGGAGCTTTACAAAATGGATTCACCAGTGAGAAACAGGGAAACGGGCATGTCCATCTGCTATGCAAAGTTAAAGTTTAGTATTATTTGAAGAAAATTATCTTGGCAGTTTATTTGCTGCTCTTCACCCGCATATTGGTCAAATTCCACTGGGACCCTCCTGGATCATGGTCCTTTAAGATTATAGGAGTATTACATATGAGGTGTGTTTGTGTATGTATGTGACTACATGTCTCTCACGTAAAACCTGGGGTCAGAAAACTACACAGCAAGCAGCAAGTGTTTCAGGGGCTTATAGATTACCTTTGGTTCAATTTCCTGCAGATAAGGCTGTAAAATGTCACTTAGTTGTACAAAACCCTCATGTGACTCTCTGGCATTTCTTGACACAGCAAAAACAAGGAAGCCATTGTTAAGTCATCCCAGTTTCATCTGTTATCATAGTCCATGTGCTAACAGAGACAACAACAATTCAGTGCAATATTTGTAAATTTTGATAAATTGCAATATAATTTAAAATTACACAGTCACATTGGCAGTACGAGGTGCTTGCATATTTTAAGTCATTCTGATTCAGTTCTCTTCTGGTACAACAACTGGTACTTGAGGGGATTGTGACTTGAGCCTGAAAAGTAATTTTTGCATCCAGCAGGTATTCAAAAATAAGGAAGTATCTGCTTTTATGTGCTGTAGTAGTCCCATTCAGGCCTAAGACAAACATTAAATAGAGAAAAAAGCAGTTATATGAAATTAAGATAAGATGAAGACCTTAAAATGACAAATCAGGGCATCAAAAAAGCATTTTATATTTTCAAACAAAGTATAGCTTCCAGATTTTGTCTTACTTTTCATACTTTTTACTTTTTCAAACTAATTTTCTCAAAGACTTTGTTTTATCAATCTTTACTCCTGCCATACAATATAAACCCTGATAAGTTAATAGAAATGAAAAACATTGGAGAAAACTGATTTCTGGCTTCTAACAACATTTGATTGTAAAGTTGCAAACTGATACAACGCAACATGACATTCGTCCCACATTTAATCTGACAGTTGACTTTTTGTCTGAAGACGTTACAGGACAGTTTTCGTTGAGCCAAAGCCACAGGTAGCTCTGTAGGTCATAAATGCCATGAGTGAGGTAAGATCAGTCTTTGATTCGAATGCAAGTGAAAGTTAATTGACTTTAATTTGTGAGCCTACTTCCTAAATTCTTTATTACTGTTAACTAGTTTTGAACCCATAAATTGACTATTCTTAAATTTTAGATTATTTCAGTATTTTATCAAAACACATAATAAATAGTACACAGATTAATGCACTGATAACAACAGCCAAAACATTGGGTTTAGTGGAGCCTATAAAATAAATCAAAATTGGTCTAATATAACTAAAAATAAAGAATTAATAAAAATCTTGATCATAATTTACCCCCCCCACACACACACATATATATACATATATATATACATACATATATATATACATACATACATACATACATATATATATATATATATATATATATATATATATATATATATATATATATATATATAATACAGAATTTCTTTAAAATATGGGGACAATTTATTAAATTTCTTGAAAGTCATAAGCCAAGATATCTGGACATTTGAGAACGTAAAATAAAATTCCCTTAGATAAAAACGTATTGTTCAACATAATGGCAATCCTATAGATGCTGTCAGTCTTTTTTATTTATTGTTTGTTTTTTGTCTATATTGTGTGCCTCTGCTGCATTTTTTCTGTTTTTTTTGTTTGAGCGTGTCTTAGTGTATCTTTCTAAAAAGACACAATAAAAAAAAATAAAAAGACTGATAAATATGATACGTCATGTTATCTATATTGATATAAGAATGATGTTTACTGCTGCTTTTACAAGTAAAAAGTATGTATATTGAGCATCAGTGATACTGGCCCTGTATTTACTCGTTATCAGATCAATATTAAATTTTGCAGTATCTCACACCACTAATAGGCACACATGAGTGACAGGAAATAATGACTGAAAGGTGCACACTGTCCACCATGTTCAACACACATCCATACTCTATTGATGATGCTCCCCACAGGCGGGACTTCTCTAACTGACTGGGAAACTTTACTCATGGTGCAAAAATGTCCAGTGCCCAAGAGTATTATGGGGAAACTCTGCAGATTAAGAATGATAGTCAAATAATTTGAGTACATTGACAAAAAATACTAAAAATAGCTTTGTACTTCAAACTAAAAAGTGTTCTATGAATTGAGGAAATAGAGCTAAAATAGCTGTTTGGTCTTACAGTGTGTCCTTACATTAAAGCCACTAACTAAATAAAGAAACCTAACTCTTCATGCCCAACCCAGCTTTATGCTTTTTAACTGTTTGTTCTGGACTCTTCTTGTTTGTTGTGTTGACACATGCTTTGTTTTTTGCCCTTTGTAATTGTAAAGCTCTAAAAAGAGGTGAAATGGTAGTGAGCAAAGCCGCACTAAAACATGGTTCAATTACAAAATTTATTGAAATCTCAAACACATCTGACATTCAAGCAATATAAAAACATTCAAGAAGCGTTTGATTGTATAAATCTGTTTAAGCAACACAAAGTTAGAACATTAGAAGTCTTAGACGAGATATATTAGACTATAATGCTGTTGTATTCATAAAACACACCCTGCTGATCTAGAAGCAAACATCCTAAAACAGCTGTAGTCATCCCCCCAGGCTGTCACACAAACACGTAAACATACATACAAATACATAATTAATATTTGTTTTACACAAAGAGAACCAGGCCTTTGCCTTTCAAACATACAAAAGGTTAAAACAAGTTGAAATGTATTCATAATACAAATCTATCTGGAGCACAGACATGAGGAAAAATGGAACTGTCACAATACATTGCAAAAAAATTTAAATTACAGATATACAAAATAAGCTGGTACATATACACAAAAGTTCAACAATATGTTTGGTGTCCTTAGACTGTGAAACTGAGGAGAAGGATAAAGCTGTTACCTCAGGCCATATCATGGATCCATCTTTAGTTTCAGTCTCAGCTGAAACTCTCCTAAGCAAATATCACATGCAAAACACACACACACCACACACACACACACACCTTAGATACACACACGCGCGCTCACTGAACAATCACACAACCAAATCCATGTAAAATGAGAGCTGCTGCTTCCCTGTATTGTCAGGGAAATGACATAGAGCATTTTAACTGAAAGTTTCAGTGAAACAGGACACCAGCTGGCCCACAGCTAATGATAGAGCTAAAAGAAGTAGGTGTTTTCAGATTCACATAATGCCAACAGAGGCTTTTAGTATAAATACAACATGCACTCAAAGGAACGTAGGGAAAAGATTCACTTTAAGAGTCTGTATTCTGGGTTATATAGGAGAGAGGCTTCAGAATGATAAAGCAAAGCGGATTATTATTGTACACACAACTTCATCTCGGAGTCTTTCTGTGGGATTCACCCTGTACTCTTTAAACAGCAAACAAAATACACAAATACACTGAAAAACTACAGCAAAAATTGTCATTGATCAAAGCAATCAAACATAGTCTTTCCTGTCATACCCTCCACCTGCACTGGTGCTGCGTGGGGCTGAGTAGGCCATACGAGGCGGCTTGTACTTCTCTTCCTTTGGTGGACAGCTGGTGCACAGCATCGCCCCACCTATCAGCAGCAAGGCGGCAGCTCCCCAGCCGATATAGAGCGATGCCCCAAGCTCCCTCCTCTGTGCGCTGGTCACGAGGGGGTTGTAGAAATCCCGGATAATGACGCTGGCGGTCCAGGAGACGGGTATGAGGACCAAAAGTCCTCCAAGGATGAAAAAGATTCCAGAAATGATCATCACTTTAGCCTTCGATGGTTCGTCTTCGATGCAGTTGGTGCACTTGGCCCCGACAATGGATATCATGACCCCTAGAATGCCCAGTATGATGGCGATGATCATCATGGCTCTGGAGGCCTGCAGCTCCTGAGGCAGAGCCAGCAGCGAGTCATAGACTTTGCATTGCATCTGGCCTGTGCTCTGGGTGACACAGTTCATCCATAAACCTTCCCAGATGGTCTGAGCAGTGATGATGTTGGCTCCGATGAAGGCTGACACCCTCCACATTGGCAGTGCACATGTGACTATGGCGATGATAAATCCAATGGCTCCGAGGGCAATGCCCACAATCTCCATACCCATGGACATGCTGGCTCTTTGTCTGGTGGCAGAGCTAAACGTAAGTACTGAAGGTTGTCCTTCAGAGCGCAGTGAAGACTTTCCTGCTTTGTTGGCCTTTGAGAAGTGTGAGCACCTGTTAGAGGGCGTGATGTTTCTGAGAGATGCTACCAGGGAAACAAGAGATCCTTTATACCTCAGGGGAGCGAGGTGGAGTCCCCTGATGATGATGTCAACAGGAGGCTGTCTAGAGAACTAAAAAAAATAACCACAACCAACTGTGCACTAGAGTGGAGGAGGGGAGCTAGAGGCAGGGCAGGTGAGAAGGATGTAGTGGGGGAAGGTGTGGTCCTTTTTGTGTTTAGTCAGTGGGGGGTTGTGACAGAGAAGATGGTTGTCTCTTAAGTTGAAAGTCAACTTTTCAAAGAAGCAATTACTTACCCCCTCCCTAAAAAATTACCTTCTTCATGATGTGAGCAACTGAAGCTGCAGGTTTAAATAGAATAAAGGGTGACTTGTTTAAATCTAGCAAAATTAATTATTGTTCCTCTGAGTGGAGAGAGAAGCAGAAGTTGTTTTTCAAAGAGAGATAACAACTAGAAAAACCTGTAGTTTCTCACACAAAATACTGATCAGTATGTAACCATCAGCCACAGTAGAGGATCAGAGAGGAAGCAGTAGCCTCAAGCTGCTGATAAAAGCTTGTTGTGAGTAAGCATAGAAACATGCCTGCTACCACAAACACACACACTGATGCACACACCAACATGCATACAGACACTGGCTCAAGCACACTCTCAGCCAGTAACAGTCCTCCTGAAACTGTTCGTCTTTTCATATTTTTACTTCCTGCCTACAATCTTATGGGGTTCTCAAACATTTAGGATTCAGTGTTGGGATAACAATCCAAAAAGCATGATGGCAAACCGGAATGACTGCACCAAGAACAAATATGAGCAGAGAGAAAACATAATAGGCCAGTTCCCTGACACCTTAAGCATACAGACAGCAGATCTTCTCAGTATCGGTTTAACTCTGTACCTGACCAAACGTTTCCTGGTTGATACATTATGTAAATGAAGGATGGTGCACATTTAAAATACCTTAAATGAAGCCTTCTGAAAGTCTGTTCAGACTGATACTTAATGTTTCAAACTGAGGTAATCTGGAAATGCCTCTTTGTTGTGAAGCACCAATGCTTCAGAATAACAACCTTTGTAATAAAATCTACTGGGACATCAGTGTTTTTTCACAGATAACTTAAATAATTCAAATCAAACTCAAAATGGCATTTTGTCAGGATGGACATTTTTCTAGAGGTGGAAAAAAATAGCTCGGAGGTTTACATTGCTCACTCCAGTGCAGGACATTTGGGGTTTAAATCCCAGTCAGGGCATGGTCAGACCTCTACTCTTCTGTGATGTAATTTACACCATGTAAGATATCAGCACTCTATTTTGTGTACAACACCTGTTTGAGGATGTGATATGGAATAATTCTCTCTCTCTGTGCTACTGTGTAGTCAACAGAAGTGGAAGAAGTACAAGAGTATTGTACTCAAGTAAAAGTAGGGTTACTCTGGTTAAAACTTACTTAAGCAGAAATTAAAGCACTATATCCAAAATGTACTCGAAAAAGTACCCCAGTTTTAAAAAAACCTTACTCAGTGACAGTAATTTGAGTAAATAGAATTAGTAACTTTCCACCCCTTCTTTTCTCTAATTCAGAATCAGTTAAAATACATTTTGCTGGGAAAGAATGAATTTTCTTCCAAAAAGGTCTAGTTTGAAATTTTTTTTTTTTTTTCTGTTCTAAATATTTTTTGTTGGATGATTTTAATCAACATGTCGCTGCCATTAGGCTAGAACCTCCTATCTACAGAATCACCACTTCTCAGGAAATGAATGTATTTTTCAAATTATATAACAATGAATGGTCATAATCAGCATCTTTTTGACTCTTTATTGGTATGAAATTTGAAAAAGCCTCTGACGGACGTAGTGGGTGACTAGTTGCACTGATTTATAGAAAAAAAATGGCAGCCAGAGGCATGGCCCGCCGTCAGCGATATGTTTTAATGTATTCTTGCCTGTGGAAATGTCTGGTTTGGAAAAAGTGACAAAATCCATCATTCTGAAATATCACTGCGACTTATCTGAAGCTTACAAAATAAACGAGGAGGGCTGACCACTCATGAAGATTATTATGTCTCTGATGCATTTTGAAGACTGTTTAATTGCTTATAAAATGACTATGGCTTCTTTATACAGACAAAATCCAGAAAAATAGTGTCACTTTTGAGGATTTATTCAGGTAAAAAACAATTTGATGTTTTAATGTTGGAGGACTCTGATGAAGATGTAGAGTATGTCAAAATGTAAGACCATTTCCCCTGAATACATTGCCTAAAGGGAGTCATAGGTCTAGTTTTTTATTTTTTTCCAAGTGAAGGAGTCAGTCAGATCCTCTTTTAAACATCTAATGTCTTTTCTGAAAGCTCCCATCTTTACCTGTGGAGGGGCTAAAGAGCAAGAGACTCTTCATTTGCTGATTCATGGTTGTTAGACACATAGATACAACCACATATAACACAAAACATCAACAAAACAAATATCCTCAGATCATCATCAGGAGTCCAAAACATTCTGAAAAGATCGACAACCTGTCTAAAAAACAGCAGAACTAGTTGCAGCTTTGTTGATAAATCAACAGCATGGTCATCAGCCACTTGTGTTTATGTAACAACACCAGTTAATTCATCACTCCTGTGATAAGAGCCATGACCTAAAGGCTCCCTGTATCAGGACACATGTGTTTACAGGCTGCTCAGGTTGACCAAAACAGCATGTGAAGACTTAATGAGTGTAACCTTTGCTGTCAAGAAATAAGGTTATACTATATATATATATATATATATATATATATATATATATATATATATATATATATATATATATATATACACACACATTTTATATCAAACCATAACATAAGCTATTATATGAGTAATGCAAAACCTATAACACCACTATAATTGTAAATATCACCAAAAGGTAAAGTACAACTTCAACTCAAATATATACGGGTTTTAGACATGATGATCTTGTGATTTTTCTCTCCCTGACACTTGAAACATTTTACCTGGCTTGGATTCATAACTAAAATTTGACTAAAGTATTCCAAATATGCATTATATACTAAGTGAAGTTGAGCAGTGATGGATTCACAATAAAAATGTAAATAAATCTATGCCATTTAGGTAAAATAAGGCTGTTATACTGTTGTAAAACGGATTAAAATCACACATATTTCACTATTTGTACCACTTATTTTTCCTTATAAAGCCATCCATCCATCCATTTTCTACATTACTTATCCCAGTTGTGGTCATGGATTACAAAAATCACAAATATTAAATGTCTAAATTAATTCAATCAGAAATGAGGCTCATGCTGAAAAATAAACACTGATATAAACCACCTAAGTATAAAAGAACTTTTGTAAGGTTATAAAACTGACCAAAAAGCACACCTATTTACCACCGGACCACTCTTTAATTTTTCACAAACCTGTGCCAAAATCTATCTACACTAGTACTCTTACCTACATTATAATAAGTTATTTGTGGAAAAAATATCCTTAGAATTGCTTGCTAGAAAAAATAGCCATATGTCTTAATATAAATACCAATATATACCCCTAAATGTGCGTATGATGACATACGGTGCCTCCATTTTTCACATTGCTCACAATCCTATGCAAACAAAACCTTAGCTGACATTTAGCACTAGTACTCACCTGTATAATATTTGAGTTTCATCGACTTATCATGGTTAGTTATGTGTTAGGGATGTTGGTGTGGAACCAAAAGAGAAGTAAAACTGCATTTTGCGAGTTCTGGAAGAAACAGGAAGTTTGAGACACTCTGGGCCGATGCTCATTGGTCATATGGTGTGATGTCACTTTTTGTAATGTTGATTGATCTCCACTGATTGGCTCAGAACAATCGTTCTGGTTCTACAGTATCACAGAGAGTTTAGGGAGGCTAAGGTATTTACTAATAGTTAACCTTATTAAGGGCAAAGCATTAGTAATTATCTTACTGGACAACAATAAATCCTTTTAAATGATATTTATGTTATAATATTATAAATAACGCTGTTACATGATTTCAAAGCACTGCATTAAAATTGTATGCATTCCATATTGTGTTCTCTTTGTTTCCTCCTCTGTGAAGTAGATACCTGAGACTTTTGTGTGTAAAAGTCCTGCTGGGCTAATTTATCAATTCTTTTTTTCCCTATTTCTAGGTGTCCTGTATATTCACAGAGGGGTTTGTTCAATTTGAGAGTCAGAACTAGGTCATATGTACGACAGCTCCAGGTGCAAAATTTACTGGCAGCTTTACTGCAGCTGAGTGCACCTGTTGAAATTCAGCGCTTTATTTGACTATTCAAAACAGGAAAAGGAAGGTATCTGTGGTTCAGGAGCTCAGTCTCACAGCAAACAAAATTAGCTCCCCTACCAGCTCATCATATTTCACAATCGGAGAGAAAATCAGCACATAGCTATCAGAGGCCTCTTTATCTCTGTGAAACATCTTTAACACATCCTCTGCATACTGTGGTTCTAAAATGATAGCAAAGGTTAAAAAAGAAGGTAATAACCAATCCAAAAAATAGACTTCCTTGCGCTATCCCCAAACTCTCTTTGATCCGGTAGAACCAGAATGATTTTCTTCAGCCAATCAGTGGAGATCAGTAAACATCACAGAAAGTGACATCAAAGCATCTGGCCAAACAGCAGCGTCTGTCTCAAACTTCTAGTCCATCCACAACTTGCAAAATGCAGTTTACATTACTTTTGGTCCCAAACAAACAAATTATAACTAACTATGATATGTTGATGAAATTCACACATTAAACAGGTGAGTTGTAGTGCTGAAAGTCACAGGAGGTGTTTGCACTTCTAGCAATTAGGGGTGTAAAGTGATGTCCTTATATGACTGATTCATCTAACAACCACACTAAGGGTTTTTTTTTCTTGAAAAATAACTCATTATAATGAAGGATGAGCAGAACTCTGTAGTGCAGCTACATGTTTGTAAAAAAACAAAACAAAACAACCCCCCCCCCCCCAAAAAAAAAACAATGATCCAGTGGTAAATTTTACTTATAGAAATTTCAAAGGAATAACTATTGATTCTAAATCATTATTTATACCACTTACTTTCCCTTTTCATTCCATCAGAAAACCTACAAGAAATTATTAATTTTGAATGTCTAGGCAGAAATAAGACTCAAGGTATAAATATTAATTTCTGACACACACACACACACACACACCCACACACACCCACACACACTTTTTTTTTTAATCTTGCTATGACCAAAACCCAATCCTATTTTATAATTATTGGAATTATAAGAAAAACTGCATTACTTATTCTATACTCATTCTGAAACCAGTTACTTCTTGGTTTCAACAGAGGTCTGAATCTAAAGGAAACCTCACTAACTCTGATATTTCTGACCTTAACAGGAGACACTGAAGGCATCTCAGATGACTCTGTGAGGCTTGGCCTGTCCCTTTTCCATGTCCTAAGTTTTATGGAGAAGCAGCATGTTGATTTATCTCTGAAGGGTCATTATGTTACTCAAAAAAAAATTTTGTTTCAATTTTGTTTAATTTTCAAGTAAAAACTCATTCAACTTTTATGTTTTGATTTTTAACAAATCACCATAATAATGTAAAATATACAGAATGGTGGCAAAAGTTAATAAAATGTCTTTGGATGTCCACCAAAAATATTCTAGGGCCAAAAATTGATCATCTTAAAGAACATAAAGTCACAGCAAGATAAATAAAGTGAAAATAATGTTTTATAGAAAAAAAATCTTTAATACTTTACAATTTTGATTGCTTAAATCATTTAAATATATACTGAAACATATGCATTTATAAATGCTCTATATAGCTCAAACTTTTCTCTTGTGTACAATGATAATTCAACAGAAACATGTTATATAAAAACAACTAGCTTTGTAGAAAATGCCAACACAGCCACAAAATGCACAAGGGAACAGAATTGAGAAAATACATGTTAAATTCCTCACATTCTACTGCAGAGAAATGTGATTTTACAGTTCATTCTGCCACGATGACCTTGCTTTGGAGCAAATAGTGGGCTCCTGTTCCCTTGGCCATATAACATTTTAAAATCCACAACTTTAAGTCTGAATAATAGACAAAATAGAAAGAAAAAGATGAGAATGGTCTCAACAGTCACTGTAGTGTCCTTGTTAGCTGAGTTGTAATAATGACAACAGATATGAACATGATCAGCTCAACTAGGGCCACTCAAAGAGTTCACAAAATTGACAACAATAAATATACATGGGAGTCAGTCATCTCGCTGAACTTGTATAGACAAAAAATGTCATCTTTTTTTCCTTTTTAAAATCATTTGGGTATATCTCATTGAATTCTGCCTACTTTAGAAAAATAAAGTAAACTGACACTTTTTTTTTAAGAAAAATGAAAAAGTTTCCTATTCATACAGATCTATAGTCCTGAAGATCCAGTCAAGTCCAGCCCTGTACCTTGTGCCTTTCACAATTTTCTAGTAAACAGTTGCTGTCATTTAAACCAATGTGATTATCATGTAGGTATAATTCTGGACACATGATGATGGCAGGACCTTTCTTCTCTCAAACATAGTCCCTCCTGTTGTAGGAGCTGTGAGCAACTGATCGTGGTGCAGCTGAGTATGCTACCCGGCTCTGGGGGGGCAGGCTGTACCTCATTGGTTTCTCCTCTCTTGGAGGACAACTGCAGCAGAGAATGGACCCGCCAACCACAAGCAGGGCTGCGGCAGCCCAGCCCAAGTACAGCCCTGCTCCGATTTCCATCTTCTGACCAGTGGGGATGATCGGACTGTAAAACTCAACCACGATGGTGTGAGCTGACCAGGAGACAGGCACCAACTGAGCCAGAGCTGCTGTAATGAACCCCCCACCCGAGGAAGCCATCACCCTGGCTTTGACCCCCTCTTCCTCTATACAGTTGGTGCACTTTGCTCCTATCATAGCGATGAGGAGAGCCACAAGGCCGACAATGATGGAGACGACAGTGAGAGCCCTCGCAGCCTGCAGGTCTGCTGGTAAAGCCAGCATGGAGTCATAGACTTTACACTGCATCTGCCCCGTGCTCTGGAACACGCAGCTCATCCACAGCCCCTCCCAGTACTCCTGGGCTGTGACAATGTTGGCGCCGATGTAGGCCGAAACCCTCCACATTGGTAAAGCACAACTGGTCACTGCCAAAACCCAGCCGAGCACTGACAATATGATGCCAGTGAGTTCAAGTGCCAAAGAGGCCATGATGAATTGAAATAGGCTTCTCTCTTTGGACCAAAAGCCCCTGTGTTTGTCCTTTCTTTTTTACGTTAAGCTCCTGTTATTCCCTTTTTCCAGCAAAAAAGATGGGCCTTTTTTGATATCTGTCCTTCCTTGCAGACCTTTCTTTCCACCAGGTGTGCTTTCTTCTCAAGCGCTTGCTCCTTCAGCGGTTGTTGAATCCACAAGTTTTTGCTCCGTAAAAGTGTGCTTCTTTAAAAGTGTCTCTGCTTTTTTCCTGCTCGAATGCTGTTTACCCCAGCTCTACTGCTGTTGAGGAGATGATGACCCTTATCTGTGCAATGTTTTATTACTAAGTGGTCAGCCCTCCTGCGTTATGACATCACTCGCTGAGCCAGACCAATCAGGTGAGCTCTATGCTATGGCCTCGTTTACCACCTGGGTGTGTTGGTGCTCCTTTGTGTGTTTTTTCGAATGAAGAGTATTTTTATGGTTTAACCTTTCGCCCATGGTAGCTCTGGGTGTGTTTGCTTTATTGCTGTCAGGAGGTAATGAGTGGCCAAGGCAGAGCTTGTTATGTGGTTGATAGGTGACCACAAGAGACAGTAACTGCTATACAAACATGTATTCTAACAGATCTGTGTGCATGTATTCAGTGTTTGTGTCAACACAGAAAGGGACTGTACTTTAGAAAAACAGAGGAAGAGAAAAAGAAAACTTCAGCAGGGTTGAAGTCTTTTCTGTTATCTGACACATATTTTTGTTGCATTTTATTACTTGGACTATGACATGCTGTGTCCATTTTTATAGCAGAAACCTGCAGCATCTCCAGTGGGTCACACGGTTTATGTATAATCCTACAATAAAATTGTAGTTAATGAAAAACTAGAAACCCCATGAATATATTTTATAGACATGTAACTATGGCTTCTGGGAACTACTGCACTGATGTTGGTTACTAGAGTGGAATAAACAATGTTGTTTTTATGTTTGAAACACAGAGGCTGTGGTAGCGGTGTACACATTTACAAAGGTGTGAAAAAACTTTAAGATGGCTGTACTGTGAAAATTATTCATCATTTAGGTTTTTTATATGACAGGTGACCCCCAGGTCAAATTTCAGTCAAATAAAACATCTCTAAGTTGAAAAAATTAAGCTTCAAAATCATGACAAATGAGGCAGTAAAAACTGCTCTAGGATGATGTGGGTGTGTCTGTTGAATGAGCTGAAGCCACGCCCACTCATGAGAAATATAATCCTCTCAAATTTAAAAGATGCTACATTCTAAATGGAGGACAGCACTCATGCTTGCTTGCTCCTTGTAGGCTGGGGGCCGAGGCCGCGTATCTGCTTTAGTTTTTGAAAATAACGATCTCCACTGAGGGAGGAGCCAGATTTCTCATATTATGAAGATTATTTTACTGTTAATCAGATTCTGTTTGTTGTCACTTGAAATACTTGCACATTTTTCTACTGTCGTAACCTGAAGTTTGTTAATTTTTCAGCTATATTCTGCTGCCTACTATAACGTTTGGCCAATAGCAAGCTACGACTCTTACGGCATGGGTACTATTGGCCAATCAGAGAGTGTGTTACATTGAGAACTGATGTTCAACACTAAAGGACGGTGTAGGTACACTTATACCTACAGAATCAGTCACCTGAAAGTTTTGCTGCTGTCCGTATATTTGGCAAGTAAAAGGTAAGTTTATGTTACTGCAAACAGTGACTATGAAGTTCCATTGTCTCATAAACATTATGTTCAAAAGTATGTCGACTCACTGTGAGAGTAAAGGTCGTGTGAGCTAATGTGAAGTACTGTGTGGAGCATGATCATAGCTAGCCTGACGCTAATCATGTTACCGATTACTAAAATGGTAAAAGTACTAAAAACTAAATTATTGGCTTTAGATTTAAAGGAACTAAATGTAATGATGTCCTTACAAGAACATTAAGACAATATTTTTCTGCTCTTTGTTCAAGTGACCTCAACTTGTTTATCGTGTTATGATGTCGGTGACATTTCTGGTGACCATGCAATGAAGTTATTAAGTTGGTGTGCTACAAAATCTATGGTATTTACAAGTGTAAAATCATTGACGTCTTTCAGGGACTTTTTAGCTTGTTTTCCTTGTCCTGAACATGATATCTTTTAGTGTCAGATCTGTATTTATGCTTGAATTTACGCCTGTCTTTCATTTACAATTCTGCACCTCAGAAAAAAGTCATGTGGACTTTATATGAAGGAAGGATACCTTTCGACATTTCCGTCTGTCTGTACGCTTTGGAGAAAGGCGATTAAGAACTACGGCAGCTCATAAATCTCACCTGTTGAGACGGTGGAGCTAAAGTTTAGCTAAGATGCTAACGCTAAACGTAGCACAAACAGACCGAAACATAAACACTTTTCTGAGTTAAAACTCTGAGAAGAACAGTCAGGTACACAGAGAAAGGAAATAACAATGTTTTTGCGAGATGTAGACTGAATGATCACATGAAGGGGAATTATGAAAGGTAAAAATGTATAGAAAGATGTTTTAACTTGACTGCTTTCAGTATTATTTTAACCCCTCTTTCTCCTGTACTGGCAGACACACAGAGCTCTGTCTATCCAAATCTCCTTCTGACTTTAAATTCATTTTAATTTGTGCTTCTTGGGAAATTTGATGTTTAGTTTGTTCTGTTATTTGGATTAATAATGCTAAAGAAGTTACAAGTACAGAAGGAAGAACATGTACCAGTAAAAACTTGTTTTAATATTTATCTCCCATTTTAATGTCAAAGGTGCCCAGGTGTCTTTCTTAAACATAATTTCAGGATGTTAGCACAGGAGACCTGACATTTAATCTGTTTTATAAATAAGATCAAATGAACTTAGATTATTATGAAATTATCTTGTTTTCCCCTTTTTTGCTAATTTTTGTTAAAGCAAAAAGTTATTTTGATTTTATAATCAGATTGTACAGGATCAGATCGGACTGAATTGTCATGTATTTTAATGAATGACAGTGAATCAAATCGTAGTCTGTGAATCGAGATTCGAATCGAATTGTCTTGAGAAGGAGAGATTCACAACCCTAATATAATCATATAGTGATGGAGATATACACTGAATGCTTTGTTTTAAATTCTACTCAGCACTTCATTGTCAGTGGAATACACAGTGATTGAGTGAGGTGTGTAATGATGCTGTGCTTCTCATCTCAACAGTGGTAACTAACTAGATGCACACAGGCCTCTCTTCAGTAACACAGTAGCCTTACCTTAAACCTGATCAAACCTATGCCTGATAAAACCTACTGTTTGATTTACTGCTTTGAAAAACTCCCATGTGTCTTCTGCTAATTCCATGTTAATTCTGTGCTGTTTAATGCCATTTTTGTAACAGTTGTAACCTGCCAAGGTACTTGATATTTTGGTAGTTAACTATTTTCCAATGCATCATATGGCAACATTTAAACTTGATTGTATGTAGTCCTTTTAAAAATACACAAGTGGGTAAAAGTGATACGATTTATTATTGACTCATAATCATCTTGTTGCTAAAAACTGCAGTTTCAGTTGAGATATCTAAGTTGTGTTTATCTAAGAACTGAATAGAAAGCTTGTGCTTTAACATTAAGATACAAAAATTCAAAAGGTAGTCTGACATATTTCCCTTTGGTTAGCTCCTCATTTCCATTACTTGTCTTCTTCAGATCAAAAGTTCAAGGCTCAAATGAATTAAAGATTGAATTAAAGATCCTTGAATCAGTTCCTTGAATGTTTGATACTAACCTTGTTTGGCAGTCTCTCTCTGAATAAAAACTGCCCTTTATTATCTCTTCTGGGTTCGTTTTATCTTGGTAATGTTTGTGAAATAGCTGTAGTGATAACCAGTGTTAGCTGGTAAAGCTGCAGAGCTCTGCATATCCCCATACAGCTTGAAATGAATTACTTGCCTCTTCTCTGATGCCAAGCCATTTCAAAGAAAAACATAATTAATACAATTTCCCCACCCTGTGTCTGTGAATGGGGTGATGTGCCCAGTAGTCTCCACTGTGTGCATACAAAACTCCAGAAAGAGTAGTACACAGGTCATTTTTCACACCATTTCATGATATTTGAGTGTATAGATAATCAATACTCAATAGAAATCTTTCCAGAATGTGCTTCACAGGAATTTTAATTTTATGGTTATTGTTTAATGTAGATGCAATTTAAATTTTTATGGACAGTAATTTGACATATTTACATATTCAGAATATAAATGTACATAAATATACATAGATGCAACTGTAAAAGCGATTCGCAATAAAGTTATGTACAACACTGCTACTTAAAATAATTTCTGTAATCACAGTATGTAATTTGTTGTGTGTTTTCTGTGATTTTTTTTAATAACTGTAACCTCCTGTACAGTTAAAGATGGTTGTACACAACTATCTAAATCAAACTGATTGATAATGAGTCCATTCATTCGCCTGTCAGCTACGACTGATCTCTGAGTCCGAGACAGTTTTCCAAGTGCCATTGGATAAGAACCCAGATTACGTCATGCATATCGGACCCCAAACGAAGCTGTCTGCGCCATTTGCTGGTTAAGATAACTTCTAAAACTTATTGGTTACAAAAAAACGTGCAAGAAGTGAGCGTTTTCTGGCTCAAATCTCTGTTATCGTACTTTGTGTGCATACAC
The DNA here is from genome assembly GCF_018320785.1 of Cheilinus undulatus. NCBI lineage: Eukaryota > Metazoa > Chordata > Actinopteri > Labriformes > Labridae > Cheilinus > Cheilinus undulatus. The sequence continues at coordinate 22,626,772 of NC_054876.1, read as the reverse complement.
TGTATTTGATAGATTTGGCAAATTTACCTCACAATTAACAAAAAAAAAAGCATTTAAATGACTATTAACTTTCAATAAAGTCACTGACATCAGCTGGCAACAGACTGTACTGAGATGAACTGCTCTGTGATTTCATATTGTAGTGTTAGAGGGCTGGGGTCATTTCCCACTGTGGACTGGTGACATCACCAGTCCACATATTTGCCCTGCCCAAATTAAACCCAGCCAGGAAAGAGGTGAAAAAATTTCTAACAGTCTAAATCCAAAATCCATTCACATGTAGATCTCAGTGTTTTCACTTTACACAACTATATTCCAACATATCTAGCATGTTAAGACTTTACTGGGTCTGTCAGGGCCAGGCCAACAAACATTCATTGATGTAGGAGGGCACATTCATGAGGCTGTTCAGAGTTCCTGTTATTTCTGTGGGCAGGCCTGCAAGCACTGAAAAATAACATCATTGGAGACATATATATTTGAAAATGAAGTGTTTAACTAATCAAGTAGTACCCTAGAAAATTGTTAAAACATGTTAACCAAGGGTAGTTTTTGACCAACAGTTTTTACAAAATCAGAGTATGGTTGAATCCAAAGTGTGTTTTAGTTTAAAGGGGGCGTATTATGCAAAAATCACTTTTTTATGCTTTTCTAAAAAAAATGTGTGCACCTGGCCTGTCAACAATCCCCTCAAGTACCAGAAAAATCCATTCCCTAACCCACTCTTTTCCTCCACCTTTCAGAAAATGTGTGCTGAAACAAGCCGTTCTCAGATTTTCCCCTCATGCTGTCATGTGGGGAGTTAGATTTGCCCTCCCCTCTTGGAAGAAAGTTCTGCCCTTCACATCCATTAAGCCACATTCATTTCTTGAGAGTGGCATGGTCAGGGGCGGAGTCAGACAGCTCAGTATCATTTAAAGCTTCAGACAGAGAAATGGCTTGTTTTGAGCAGGGATGAAAAAGAGGGTTTTTTTTTAGACAAAAAATCCAATACTAGAGTGTTTTTTCAGCAACAGACTTTACAGGCATGTTTTTGGGACCTCTGAGACCAATATAAACTTGTCTTAAAAGGGTACAATATGTCCCCTTTAAGTAAATCTGGTTTATCCTTTGAAACAGCACTAATTGCCCAACTGATCACTGCTGCAACCACGTCACACAGTGATACTCCTATCTCGTATACGTGTCAACATTATCACACAAAAACGTTCACTAAGAATAGGTAACCCAATAACTATGATAAGATAAAGGTAATTCATTGAGGCTATCTTGGTGTTTAGGAAGGAAAGGCACAATATAACAACAAATCAAGTAGTTTCTGATTGCAAAGTTCTTTCTCTACATTATCTTAGAGGAAATAATTTACTGTACCACAGCAATACATCGATAAGGATTGTTCATAGAATGATTTTTATTAAAAGATATTATTACATCAAAATGATTTTAAAAAATACACAGCAAAAGTTATTTTTCTTCACCATTTGAAAAAAAAAAAATTATTTAGTTTAAAATCTATTTTGATTTCAATTAATTCTCAGTCAATTATCTTCACAGTAGTCAACATTGGTCATGAATTAACTGTTGTAGTCTCAATCAGCACCATAAATCTCATCTGCTGGGGACCTCTCTCCAGTCTCTTGCATAGTCACTCAGTTTGTGAGGACGGCCTGATCTCAGCAGATTAACACGTGTTTAGTTTAGTTTAGTTTAGTTGATTCAATCATAACACAACACCAAACATTTTGCACAGTCTAGACATTTCAAACAAAATCAATAGTCATGTGTTGAATAATGACTGAAAAGGCATAGGCAGAAGCAAACTGCTTATAAAAGCCTATCCTACATTTTCACCTTTTTAAGCTACCAACTTCCAGCAATGCAAAGAAACAACAACAGATAATCAGTCACACTTATACGCTTCAAAGATAGCTTTACAAACCATTTTCTGGAAAACCAAAAGAGAATTACATGTTTTTACATTTATATTGGCATCATTCCAGAATTTAACTCCAACAATGGAAGCACATCTCCTTTTCATACCTTTTTCAGCTTTTTGTACAATAAATTTACAAACACCTCTGAGATTATACGGACTCTCCTGAATTGAAAACGTATAAAAAAAAAATCAGTCACATTGCAGATGTCATTGATATAAAGAATGAACAGTATTGGACCAATCACTGATCCTTGTGGTACCCAACCACAGGTAATCTTTCTAAATGCTGATACAGTATCATTAATTTGTACACACTGATGTCTATTACCTAAGTAACTTTCCAGCCAAGAGTTAACAACCCCTCGTATACCATACATCTTTAATTTCTTAAATAACTGTCTGTGATCGGTGGTATCAAAAGCCTTCTGCAGATCAATATACAGACCAATAGAACACTCATCATTTTCATTGGCATTTGCTATTTCTTCAACCATTTGCATTACTGCAAAAGCAGTAGTTCTGCTTTCTCTGAATCCATACTGATCTTCACTTCATAATTTGTTTTTATGAATAAACAGATTTAATTGTTTCACAAACAACTTCTCTAAAATTTTAGAAAATTGTGGCAGAAGTGATATCGGTCTGTAATTTTCCATACAGTGTTTATCTCCATTTTTATAAATTGGGATCACCTTTGCTAACTTCATGTTGTTAGGAAAGATTCCTTTTTGGAAAGACAGGTTACATAAATAGGTCAAAGGTCTAACAGTATAATCAGTAATATCTTTAATAATTACTGTATCAATAGAATATATGTTGATTGATCTCTTATTTTTTAAATTTTCTTACAATTTCAATAATATCAGTCTCAAGTACCCCGCTTAGAAACATAGAACTAGCATTAGTATTTATAAGATTATGAACATATGTTTTTTTGTCATCAGATGCAATAATCTGTCTTGCCAAGGAAGCACCAACATCTACCAAGTAGTTGTGGAACTCGTCAACAATATTTTGGAAATCGTCCACTCTATTATTAGTTTTTTATAAAGCAATGTGGAAGTTCTGGTGTATAACTTTTATTCTGAATGATATGATTGATTACCTTCCAAGTTCTTTGTATGTTATTGTTACTGTCCTCCAATATTTTACTGTAGTATTCCTTTTTTTGAGTCCTCATAATGGTAGTTAGTTTGTTCTTATAGCGCTTATATTTTTCTTCACTATCACTAGTGTTCTGTTGTAAAAACTTCTTGTACAGTTGATTTTTCTTATTACATGCCTATTGCAGACCTCTTGTCGTCCATGGTTTTCCTTTATATTGATCTTTCACCCTACACATTTTGATAGGACAATGTTTATTATACAACTTTAAGAACGCAAACACAAATGCATCATATGCTAGCTCTGGATCATCAACATACACCTCATCCCAGTCGTAATTTCTAAGATCCATCTTTAAGGCTTTAGTTCTCTCTGGTGTTCTCAGTCTCATTAATTTGCAGGGAGGTTCACTTTTTATTTTTTATATATATTTTTTTATTTTTGTGCCATATTCATTCCATTTCTTGATGATGGATTTAACTGACTTCCCAGGATGCTCAGTGCCATGGAAATTTTTTGTATCCATCCCCTGACGTAAAATTTTTATAACCTTTTTACTGAGTTGTATGGAATGTTCTTTTGTCTTCATGGTGTAATGGTAGCCAGGAATACAGATTAACCAGTATCTTGACCTTCCAGACACAGTTGTCTTTATACTACAATCACTTCACACACATGCACTACACTCAGGTGATCTCCTTTTTACTAATTGTGAGACTACTAGCACTAATGGGTCGGACGTCTGTTGAATTAAGTCGGTCACTTTAAAGTGACTGTGCAGTCACTTATTTTAACTTAGATATTTTAATTTAATTGACATTATTGTGCAGAAATCTGATTTCACTTTGACATTTGATTATTTTTGTATTTTTAGCTGAAAATAAAACCCCAGAATTATACAGGAGGATGTATATATAACTTCCAGTGTTTCTTCAGCCGGCCTCCAGAGGACACTACTTGAGGAACTGTAGTATTGTGCACTTTCACAGTGGCTTCATTTTTTAACCAAGGGGGTTGCCACTTGGGAGAAAAAGAAAACATAATCACAGCATCCAACACTGTTAATCCCTACCCTTGTGTCAGATGAAGATAGTGTCAGCAAGTTTTCTCAAAATTTCCAGAAGTTTCATGCATGAAAAAGCTTTAGAGTAATTTTAGTTTTGTAGGGATTGGGTATGTGTTGTGAGTTGGTCAGGTTTTTTAAAGGGCCTAACTTTGCTTCATTCTTACAGTGACTTATACAGGTCATATTTTCTTTGGTTTTACACATTGTTGACATTTTAGTTAACCCCATTTCTGAGTTTGTTTTCGTGAACTAGTTAAAAGTGTTCGACCGAACTTCTCTATTTCTCACAGAAGCTGGTTAATGAGTTTCGGTTGGCAGGGGAATAACACATTTCCTTGTTATTGTTATATGTGGGTAGACTGACCTGTGACAGTGGGAACTCTTCCTCCTTCCTAGCTGCAGAGACATAAATGATATTTTAGTATCTCTGGGTATGTGCAAGTGGGATATCTGAAGACATGTAGTATGAATAACAGGTTTATCTTTTTGGTAAACTGCCAAGATATACTCAGATAACGTACATGCACTGATCTGCCAACACACTGATCACAGTGACCTAAATGTAAGAGAGAAGGGTTATAAGAATATTCTCCCTCCACACCAGAAGAAGAAACACTGATGCACTGCATGGCAGAAGTGCAAAGTGGATTCTCTTTAAGTTGCGCACTGTTGGGAAACAAATTACCTGTCGGTGACATCTAAATGTATGTTGGATGGTGTGTCCTGCTCTGAGACAGTTACTTTTGGGGCTGAAAGCTCAGCACCTTCCAGTGACTTACACAACATTACCTTCTATGTGGGCTGCAGATATAGACCTTTTGCATATGAAATCACAGTATCTGTCCAGCTCCAGCCCAGACAGCAAAATGGACTTTTTACACTCACAGTCGGCCCCATACTGTGCCAAAGCATCTTCATCTCTCCAGCGTGCACTCACATTGCTCTGGTGTGATGGTCTCAGAAAAAGATGATCAGGAAAAAACGTCTTGCACGCAGCAGGGCTCCAAAAGTCCAAGTTTTTTATTGCGCTAAATGGTCTCAGAATCAGCACAAGGAGAACAACCCAGAAAACAACTGCAACTTTGTTCACTTTGTAGATTATTCTTAATTATTTTTGTCCAAATCTGCCCTGAAACACTACTGGATTTCTGTACCGGGTTACACAAGGTGTTGCAATCGATATTAATTGATTATGTTATGTTCAAATTTAATGCTTGCAATTGTTTGAAACCATGAGCAGCTGTACTGTGCCGAAGCCCATCTCTTCCATTGGTGCCATGGCCAAGGCAATGCATGCTTGGACACAGTACAGTACTTACAGCAAATTGGACTTTATGGCAGAAGTGTGCTTGGGTACAGTACAGATCGCCTTGTGGGAGTGCTTTATCAATACTCTTGTCCACAAACAATACAATGTAACTTGTAATCTAAATACTCAACCATGCTATCTCCTGTTGCAACTGGTTGTACAAACAGACAAGGCAATTATAGACTTCAATTGTATGCAAAAAGACATGGAATAAAGACAGAAAAGGGTCACAACCATTGGAAATACTGGCAGCCATTTAAGTACATGTGGCTGTGTAGTGCACTGTTTGTGTAAAGATAGCTGTAAAAGCTTGAGATGTCAGTACAAGATACCTTCAAATCATTTTATGACGCATAAAACAATATATTCCATAGCAACGTCTCATTCCCAGCAGAAGCGCTGATAACACTTACATGAACAGCAGTGTTAAGGTTTAAAACGTGACCCTGTTTACTCGGGAATTTCAACTGAATGTGATGTTGAAACAGAAAGAGTAGCCTACGTACTTGGCAATGCCTCTTTGCACAGTTCTTCATACAGGTCTGATGAGCATAGCTTGGCATTAAAGTGGAAAGTAAATATAAAGCTATTTGTAAAAAAAAAAGTCTTTAGTACTGTTCCTATTAGAATTATAACATTATTCACCCCTTGGATGTTTTACCCTTTCACTAATTTTATAATTCAATCATGGTCAATATAATTTGACTCTTTAGACAAAAAAAAAAAAAAAAAACCTTTTCAATGCCAAAGTGAAAACAGATTTCTACAAAGTAATGTCAAATAAAAATATATGAAATGTAAAATAAGTGCCCCTCTTAAAGTGACTGACCTAATCCAACAGAGGTTCAGCCAGTTGGTGTTAGTAGTCTCACAGTTAGTGAAACAGGGGATCACCTGAGTGTGTGTCTGAAGTGATTGTAGTATGAAGACATCTGTGTCTGGAAAGTCCCACCACTGATTAATCTGCATTCCTGGCTATCATTACACCATAAAGACAAAGGAACACTCCTAACAACTCAGCAAAAGGTTATTGAAAAGTATATGTCAGAGGGTGGATACAAAAAAGTTTCTAAGGCACTGGACATTTCTCAGAGGTCAGTTAAATCCATCATGAAGAAATGGAATGAATATGGCACATGTAAATCTGCTGAGATCAGGCCATCCTCACAAACTGAGTGAGCGTGCAAGAAGGAGATTGGTGAGAGGTCACCAAGACACCTGTGACTACTCTGAAGGAGTTACAAGCTTCAGCAGCTGAGATGGGAGAGACTCCACATGCAATAGCTGTTGCTGTTCTTCATCAGTCAAAGCTTTATGGGAGAGTGGCAAAGAAGAAGCCACTGTTGAAGGAAGCTCATATTAAATCTCAACTATAATTTGCAAAAAGGCATTTAAGAAGTGGAAAAAAAAGTTCTTTGTTCTGTCAAGACCAGAATGTTGTTTTTCGGCCATCAGACAAGAAGTTATAATTGGCAGACACCAAACTCTGCACAACACCACAAACACAGCATCCCCTCTGTGAAGCACAGTGGTGGTAGCATCATGCTGTGGGGATGCCTCTCAACAGCCCTTGTAAAGCTACAGGTTAAAATGAATAAGATGTAATAAAAGAAAATCCTGGAGGACAATCTTATTCAGTCTGCAAGAGAACTACGGCTTCAGAGAAGATTTATTGTCCAGCAAGACAATGACCCAAAGCGTACAGCAAAAGCTGCACAGAAATGGTTTAAACACAACAAGGTGAATGTTGTGGAGTGGCCAAGTCAAAGCCTATACCTCAGTCCAGCAGACAAATAGTGACTGGACTTTAAAAGGAATGTTCATGTCTGAGCCCTGTGCAACCGTATTGAGCTTGGCCAGTTTTGCAAAGGAGAATGGAATAAAATTACAGTGTCTAGATGTGCACGCCTGATTAAGACCTATCCACACAGACCATATATGGGCTTAGAGGATTTTGAATGCAACTTTTGTGTTCATTTGATAGAGCCATTTGTGTTAAAGTAGGGTAGCTGGTAGTTTCTATTATTTTTAACAGAACATAGTTTTCTAAAATAATTGATAAACAGTGGCCTGCACCTTTAACTAAGATGCATTTGGCCATACCAGCACTTGGACAAACAGAAAACACCAGATGGCAACTTTTGCTCCGTGTTGAAAAATTAAGCCATGATGAAGTGCTACGAACTGAAGTTCCTATATCTAAATTTAGTTTACGTAACATCTATTGTATACAGTAGAACTCAACATGTTCCCACCCTCACACAAAAACGGAACTGCTTTGACAGCTTAATTTTTATTATTCAAAACTGTTGGGGTGAGTTGGAGTGGTGGCTGGGTTACATGTCTGCTTTGGTTGTAGTGGGTTAGGAGTACTGTTCAAATATGCATGATTAGGCATTAGCTGATATGACAAATAGATGGAGATAGCATTTTGAATAATTTTCTTGGCAATATCTAGCTTCTAAACACCTCTTCAGAAACCAGTGGTTAACATCACTGAAGCTGCCCCCATGTTTGACACAGTCTGTGGAATTTATAGACTGAACAACTACTTTGCAAAGCTGAACGTTGGCCTCTAGTGCCCAGCCTATCAATTTTCAGTGTTTGGTATTTGTTTACAGTCATGCGGCACGCAGACTCTGCATGCATAGTGAAATCCTTGTTTACGGGCGACAGATTGATGATCAGACAGATTGTTCTTGGAGATCAACCTGGAACATTTTGTTTTGCACACAGCCCAAAACAGTGGCAGCATTTTTGTTTGTATTTGTGGTCAAATGCTAGACACCACACAGCCTGCATTGAGAAAACTGAGATAGTTGATTGAAAGATTGAGTAGTCTTAATTATGCTAATAAATTAAAGGGATACTTCAACATTTTGGCAAATTCGCCCATTGCCATAACTCCTATAGTCTTAGTAATAGGTTTGTTTCCTTTAGTTGTCGGTGCAAGCTGTTTTTAGATCTGGGGGGACTGATGAACCAGCTGCACAGACGGTATTTTTGGCTTTCCCTCATCAAACTCGTCAAATACACAATCCAACAACTCCAAAACGCTCTCGTGGACAAGGTGTGACCTGCACATTCACCACGCTATGAAATAATCATGGAACATTACAAGACGGAGATGTTTTAAAGTTAAATGCAAAGCCGGAACTACACTCCAGACATGGCTGCTGCACTGTGTCACTCCGCCCAGTGGTTTACTCAAGAAATAGTTCAGAGTATTTGCTTTGTGTGTGAGAATGTTACATAATTATACGTTATTATTTCATAGTGTGGTGAATGTGCAGGTCACAACTTGTCCACGAGAGCATTTTGGAGTTGTTGGATTGTGTATTTGATGAGTTTGATGAGGGAAAGCCAAAAATACCGTCTGCTTCCATAGCATTAGCTGTGCAGCTGGTATATTGGTCCCCCAGATCTAAAAACAGCTTGCACCGACAACTAAGGGAAATGAACCTATTACTAAGACTATAGGAGTTATGGCAATGGGCAAATTTGCCAAAATGTTGAAGTATCCCTTTAACCAATATTATCTTTTTCTTTTGCCCCTTTTTGTAGATCTTAACCCATGTTTGCTGCCTTCATCCCATTTTTGCCTCTTTTAACCCATTTTTGCCTTTATTTTTGAATCACTTAATTACTTCTACCTTAAAGTTATTTCAGTTCCTTCTACTTTATTCTCTGGTATCCTTATATTTTTGCACATCACAGCTTACCTATGAAATTCATATTACTTTCGTAATGGTAGGGTCAGTGTGCCCATCCAACTTGTTAACACTACAAAAAAGTTTTTTTTTTTTCAGAAAAGGGTTTATATAAAAAGGCTATATTGTACTACAGCATTAATAAATGAAATAATATATAATAAAACATTTTGTTGCTTTATTAAGAGTGGTTCTTATTTAGGTTGCAAATATAATACTGTTGTCACAGATTAACTTTTTAATGGACCATTGTTTTGCTGACCTCCATAGGCCCCTCAATTTGGCTGGGCCAAAGAAAGCTTTCTCCTCCCCTTATGGGCAGTCTTGTCTGTTTAGAAGTTGCCTGTTGTACAATGGTTCCTGCTTTCCTTTGCTCATGTTTCTGGTGGAGTGCTGTTGTTTTTTTATGTTAAATGCTTCTGCACCATCAGTGAAGTTACCCACTTTGTTAGTGAGTTTCTGCTGATGGAAATGTGTAGAGCAGAAGTAAAAATGATGGAATTTCCTTTATCAAGAGAATAACCTGAGAGTTTGAAGCTTTTCTTAATTTGTGCCACAGGAAACCCCTCTGTGTGTGTAAAGTCAACATGAGGTGGCAATCATCAAGAATTGATGATGGAGACATTTAAAATTCATAACCAAAAAGAACAGACATCAAACGTTGTGTTAAAAGTACACCTCAACATGTGACAAAATACAACTGAGTGATAAAAATTAAAGAGAGTTAAAATTTTAACTCTTTGTTGTTGTTGAGTTTGTTTTGTGTTAATCCTTTGTAGTGTACATTTTTACATCTTCCTGCCAGTGAACCACAGATGTAAATTAGCTGACTTTTATGCTGTGTTGTGCATGGCCCCTGTCAAATAAACTCTTCTAAACCAGGCTAACACTCTCTAAAGTGTTCATTTAAGTTGAAACCTGTGAGGATTATAGAAACTTGCGAGCATGTTAAGTTTAGCACTATGGGAAATGAACTAACACTGAGGATTTTGCTGTGTAAAGTAACACTGGTGTTAGGAGGAGTCAGTAATTATCCCCAAACGCAGTTAATAATGACACATAATAAGTGTACTCTCCAAAACAAGCCAAATCAACACGCTGTGTTGTGAGCCTAAACAAACACTGTAAAGGTGTCAGTTTAACTCTGACAGTTTTAATCTTTTTATTAATTAATTAATACATTGAAAAATCTGTGTACCAATCAGCAGCATTTCTTTTAAGCTTCCTGTTTAAAAGAATGACGGGATTGGGGATTTCCACTGGCAGTCTTATTAGGTAATACTTACCTACGAATGGACACTTGTGTTACTCAGTAACAAGTCAGACAAAGAGGTCAAGAGCCTTGGGTTTCACTGCTTCCAGAAATATTGTAAACTGCCGTAAAGTCTTTTTTTTCAAGTTAACAGTGACAAGGCAAATGAAATACTCTTTCTTGTCAGTGTAAAGAGAAGGCAACAAGGGCTGACTGATAAACAAGTGATGAGTTTTATATTAACTGTAACCGTTACTGTCTGCATCTTTTAAAAAGACTGATTCAGTGTTAGTATCGGTTCTGCTTCCTCTGCGTCACTGTTGACTCTGTCAGGGAAATTCAGGCCAGCTAATGTCACAGTAGGCACTTCAGAAAATGCACACCCACTCTGTGAGTGCTGACAGGAGAGCTGAGAGAAGAAGCTGCTGCCTCCCTTTGGACAAATCAGAGCACAGCAGACAAGAGGATTCAAACTTCAGAGAGTCCAGCATTTTCTCTTTATGTGTGCAGGGTTATAACATAAGGGTTGTAAAGTGTGGACATGTCAGATAGTGGTAAATCATAGCACTTGCACTGACAATGGATCTACTCTGTCGTCCTTTCCCACACTGCCCACATCAGTTTGACATAAAATTCAAGAACATCCTTCTTTCTTTTGATCTTCAGAGAACAAACACTGGTATGTTCACTTTACAGTCAGCCTTCAGTTTCATTCACAGGACACACAGACAGCTCTAAACAGACACCCAGTGTCTATATTTCACACGATCTCTTTATTTTCTTTCTTGAAAACTATGCTTTCATATTGGTTTCTCAGAGGACATGCTATATTCCTTTCAGTAGTAGAGGCATGTTTGCTCTGGTCTTTGTTTTTGCCTTACCTCTGAGTCTTCATTTATATTCCGATTTTTTTGGGAGGCTCAGTCTGGGTTATACCAGAGAGGGAAAATGTTTCTAAAGCTGTGTCCATGACAAAAATGCAATATATTACAGAATCTCAAAGTGTGATTGGTGGTCTTCATCCTGGTTGTTGACAGCATGAGACAAAGTCAAGTGTTTTTTTGTTTGTTTTAACAGAAAATTAAAAAACAACAGTCAGTTTAGTTTTGGAGATGAGAATTTTAAGATTGCAGCTAATGCCTCCATCAGGTTTATAGAAACACAAAATGTCACAAACTGCCTTTTTTAACCTGACACACCAGATAGATGGTTTCATATATCCATTGCATGGATATATTTCATCTGGGAAAGGCCCCAATGGGAACGTTTGAGAAGGGCAGGAAGTTTCAAAAAATTCTTAGAAAGACATTGGACAACCGTCTGTCTTTCTGTCACATTCATGACAGGCCAATCAGGGCAATAAGACAGCTTCAGAAGTAACCTCAGTTTGACAAACAAACTTGGGAGAATGGCAAAAACGTCTTCTCCACCAAGAAAAGCTGATGGTGAAGCGCTTTGCTTTTGTTTTAATAAAAAATGGGGCACAATTCTGATAAAACTGATGCTTTTCTACAGCTAATCCAGCAACTTCAGCTCAGTTAGTTGTCTCGCAATCAGAAGTTTGTATGTTCAGTCTCCAGCTCCTGCAGTCACATGTTGTGTCCTTGGGCAAGACCCTTAACCCCAATTAGGCCTTGTACACACGTAGCTGGGTATTTTCTAAAATGAATATCCCCCCTTCATTCCTTTTTAAAAATACTTTGGACTACACCTGATCCTTTACAAAAAAAACCTTCATCCACGCGTAACTGGCAAATCCGCTATTGAATGCTGCTCTAGCATGCCAAACCCATAGATGGCAGTGTTTTTCAGATGTGAAACCCGTGCCAGCCAATCAGAATGAACTTCCGTAATTCTGTCTCTTCCGCCAGAAATTCAAACATGGCGAAAGCTGTGACGTTTGAGAACCAAAAACTCTATTTTCCGGCGTACACATGAAACCACGAAACCAGAGCTTTCCAAAAGCTCCACTTTGGCCGAAGTTTTCAGAAAAGATCGTTTTTAGTGACGTAAAACTGCAGTTTTGTGTAGATGACAGGACTGAACGTATAAAAATATATGCGGTTTCCCAGATCCCAGCTACGTGTGTACAAGTCCTTAGCTCCCACTGCTTCGGCAGGTAAATGGGTATGGATGCATTTGAGTGGGATAAGCTTTCCATAACACACCATCCTAGTTTTATTGTGGTTTAGTTTGCTTTCATTATTTTTCTTTTCACACAAAACAAAATAATTTCACAAAGAACAAAAACTGCCAGGGTCTACATTGTTAGCCCCCTTTAGGACTGACTTTTTTGTTGTGCCATGACCCAAACCCCTGTTGTGCAATATTATGCTTTGACTTTGTAATGCTCAACGCTTTTAAAAATCAAGTTAAAACTGAGGGTTATCTTCCTATTTACACACAGTATACATTTTCAGTAGGGTTTGAGCGTCACTGGGGAGAACATCCTGGCAAGAACAAAATAAATCAGTTTGGACTTCTGCTCACAAAGCAGGAGTAGTTTAAACACAGCTGAGTTTCCATTAGCCGGCATTTGCCAGTCATTGGCCAGTTTCAAGAGCTGATGTCTGGCAGAAAAAAATATAACGAGTCAAAATGTCCAGCAGAAAATATGCCAATGACCAGACAAGTAAATACTGAATACTTGCATATTATATTCTGTGTAACATCTGGCTCTCATTTTGGCTTGCCTTCTTCTTTGGTACTGATTAATTAATCTTATGTAAAGAATAACATGATGGACACCTTGCTGCTTCGCTTGCTGCTCATAATGGCATCAAAGCAAAAGCACAAATCCCAAGACAGTATAAATTTGGTGTTGTTTCTTTGTTTATGTGGTTATAAAATCTGCCTGCAGAAGGAAAAGGCTTTCCGGTTTCTGTTCTTGAAATTGAACAAAACAGCAGCTGAATCTTTTCATACATTAACTGAGGTGTTTGGGGAACACTGCATGTCAGGTGTGTCTGAATGGCATGAAAGGTTTCGTGAAGGCAGAGAGGATGTCCAAGACAATGAACGTTCTAGGCGCCCATGCACATCAGATGACACAAATTGTGCAAAATGATCCACGACTCAGCATAAAAATGATAGCAGAAATGGTCTCATTCATAAAAAGACAGTTTGGCAAATTTTGCATGAAAATTTGAACATGACAAAAGTGTGGGCCAAAGTTGTCCCAAAACCTCTGACTCCTGCTCAAAGGGAAGAACACATGAAAATTTATGAAGACATTTTTGAACAAATTGAGGGAAACCCAGTTTTTTTTTTTTTTTTAGAAAATTACTCAACTTTAAACTGATCATTTTCTGACACCCCAGCAAAAACGTGCACTCAATTAGTAGCTAGCAGTGAACTAAAGATGTCACTTATTGGAAACTTACGGCAATGGTGCATGAAGACCATGATATATAACACTCAGTGTGACTCAGACCATGTGGTTTTATCCTCATGAGCCCAGTCTCATTATTTAAAAGCCATTCCTCATACATCTTTTCTTCTTTATCGTTTGTTTGGGCTGACACCTCTACAAACGCTTAACTGTTTGACTTTATCCAGATGGTTTTGTTCATTTGACAAAGTGCAATGTGGAAGCGAACCAAACCACATGACCCAGTTGACCCAATTGACCAGGTCTCTTATACCAGTGGTTCTCAACTGGTGGGTCGGGACCCAAAAGTGGGTCATGGAGCAGCTTCCAGTGGGTCATGAAAGTGTGTCTGGAAAAAAAGTTGTCAAAATGTCTGTGAAATATTTAAAGTATTTAGTAGAAATGCAGCCCTTACATTTCATTTTACTCTGTTTTACTGTGAAACAGAGTAAGAAATTTAAATAGTTTAGTAATATTTCAACTCATTATCTCTTTTCTTGCCAAAAAACAGCCTTCCCACGATAATGAAGTAATTTTGAAAGATCTTTCTCAAGATCTTGGGGCAACTGGGGGCACTATGTGTGCCTTTTAAGGCCAAGTCCTCCTCCTTGTTCAGGTAGAGGTCTTAGCATAGTATTTAAATTATTAAAAAACATAAAATTAAACTGACTTTGATCAAAGTGCTTTCATTTCTGATCAACAGTCAACATGTGTCCAAAACATTCTTAGGATAAATTAAAAAGCAGACACATTTCCTGTAAATAGTCTTTGACGGATAAAATTGCTAGAACACAGGTGAGTGGGGGCGTTAAAGGTCACTAATTGAACTTAAACAGCATGATATCCATACTTTCTAAGGGTGTAATGGAAATAAAATCACTGAGCACATGACCATATTTGGTCAGTCTCCTGTTACTATCATTCAAAACAGACTGAGTCACCTTGCACTCAGGATGTCGCTCCACCCTCCTGCTGCTTCAGGTGAAACTGGGTATGGGGGAGGGAAAATAAAGGCACATAATAAATAAAGAAATCCTCTTTTTCCTGCCTAGTACTTTATGACATGCTTTTAAATATGTTAAATTATGAATTTTATCCTGTATATTGTGCTACATGCAGAGCAGTTTCTCACTTGTTTTGTTTGTCACAGGATAGTTGAGGGAGGTTAAACAGGTTCTGAGTTTGGGAGTAAACCTGGGGAACAAGGCGGATGACGGTGAGCTGTTTTGCCTCTTGGCCCCTCCTCTTTTAGAGAGGAGATCATATGTACCTGTTCTCATCTGAATCTCCAACCATTCAGAAAATCCCACTGTGTGACGAACGACACAGCAGAAGACAAAAAAATCCACAAACTTGCGTCACTTCAAGAGAGGATTTACAGCACACAGAGAGAACTTTCAAGTCACTGCTGACCAGAGACAGAATTTTGATTTTTGAGGAAAATCCACAAATCCACGATGGTGTCTGCTGGGTTACAAATGCTGGGTGCAGCTCTTGGCATCTTTGGCTGGATTGGCGCCATCATTGTGTGTGCCATTCCCATGTGGAAGGTCAGTGCTTTTATTGGCAGCAATATCGTCACCTCGCAGACCACTTGGGAAGGCATATGGATGAATTGTGTCGTTCAGAGCACAGGCCAGATGCAATGTAAAGTCTACGACTCCATGCTGGCCCTCTCTACTGACCTCCAGGCTGCCCGGGCCCTGACCATCGTCGCCATTTTGGTGGGCATTATGGCTATCCTGCTCGCTATGGCCGGGGGTAAATGCACCAACTGTGTGGAAGATCCATCATCTAAAACCAAGGTGGGCATCGCAGCAGGAGTGATGTTCATCATTGCTGGGATCCTTGTCCTCGTCCCTGTCTGCTGGACGGCCCACACCATCATCCAAAACTTCTACAACCCCTTGTTGGTCAGTGGCCAGAAGAGAGAGTTGGGTGCTGCGCTCTACATCGGGTGGGGAGCAGGTGCTTTGATGCTGATTGGAGGTGCATTGCTCTGCTGCAACTGCCCACCTAAAGATGAAAACTCCTACACTGCAAGGTACAAGGCTGCCAGGTCTGAGGCCTCAGCACCAGCATCCGGTAAAGACTTTGTCTAAAATAGACCTGATGGTGTTTTCGGGGACAGTTGAACTGGTGCTTCTGGGTTGGGACTGGAGCTACAGGAGAAAAAGTTACCCTTGATTTTTACTTCTCATGAGTGTTTAAAGATCGAATATAAAGAAAGGAACCACACCCAAGGAGGGACTTGGGTAACTTGTATATGATGCAGTCATTTGTATGTGTTTTCTTACCATAAAGAATGATGTAAAACATTTTGTTTAAGAAAAAAATGTGTGTGGGTTGTTTTTTATGAACTATGAGTAAGATGTCATATGCTGTAAATAAATATTTTATAACAAAACTCCTTTGCTTCTCTGATTTTTCACACATTTACACAGCAGCTGTTATCAACATGAATAATTCATCTTGATTCATGCATTGCTGTCCAAAACTAAACAAATATAGATATCTAATACTTGAACCAGCTTCTACTGTTATCTGACTTTCCACACTGTTATTGGTGCATAAATATGGAGTCGACAGTTATTCAAATCAAAATATTGACACATACGCCTTCAACTAGAGCATCTATTGTCTGGCTTTCTTGTGGATCAGGTTTAGGTGTGGTGGAAAAACAGGTCTTGTTCAAACTGTAAGCCTACAGGCACTGGTAATAGTGTTTTGTATGGACTCACAGGACCTATTTTTATTTGTTTAGAGGTTAAATGTTAAGAATCTAGCAATAGTAAAGCCATTTGCTTTGATCTTTTACTGCAGCTACATGAACAAGTTAATGTCTTATTGTTAATATTACTGAGTTTACAATTCCTTCCTTTTCAGGAAAAAAAAAAAAAAGTCTGGAGCCACAAAAGACATTTGAACCTTACAATGAAGGTAACACAGCCAGCACCTGTCAACATATGTGACAGATCTAAGCAGGGGGCGGAGCAAAAGTGCCAAATATCTGGGGTTAAACCCAAACTTAGGATTCTGGGGCTTACTCCCTTAGAAATCCTTTTTTCCTATCATGCAGTTATATGCACAATAATTATGAACAAGCAATTTAGATTTTAAATGCAAACAAATATATACATCATAAATCTTCGAAGTTTCTCTGAGAGAAACCATTTAAAGCCAACATCACTTTGTTCTCAAAGTGTCTCCATCATTCTGAAGCCATAATGCTTAATGAAAATGGTCACCTTCAGTACAATGTGAAATGTTTATTTAACCCTACAGTGTGTGTGTAAGTCCAAGTAGTTTAAAAAAAAGAGTTTAGTCTGTTTTGCTACAAAAATGACATTTACATGTTGTGATCCTTTTGTTTATTACCATCTTTTCTTTAACATGTATTTTGCCATCAGGGATGTTGAGAAGACATTCTGGGCTTAAGCCCTGTAAGCCATCTCTTGCTCCACCTATAAATGCATATGAGCATTCTTTTACATGTGATCAACCTCAAGAGGGCCATTTTATTTTTGTTAATTTAACTTGACATTTCAAATATGATTATACCAGATTTTGTTGCATTTATGGTTCATGATGAAAACAACAATGAAGAAAATGTTACTTTTTAAAAATTTCTATTGGGGAATACACTAATTATTACTGAATAATTATTATTAGCCCACTATTTATTATTGTCTTCATTATCATTATTATTCAACACATGCTGCTGTCTGTCTCTTTGTAAAGGTTTCAGGAATGCTTGAAGGGAAAGACAAGAGTATTGACCCTCTACATAAATAACATTATATGATCTTTATGAGAAAAGAAATGCTTGTACAGCAAGCGTAGCTTATGTAGTGCCATTAGCTGAATAACCTGTGTAAATTACGTGAATAATGTAGTTCCATAGCTAAAGCTAAGCTCACAAAGCAACTACGTAAGCTACATATCACATTATCTGCATGCTAAGTTTGCTTATGTTTCTTTCAATAAAGCTCACATCATTAAAGCCAATATAGCAATAGATAACAGAGCTAGGTAGCTATGTTGCTATTGTAGCTAAAGCTAAGCTCACAAGCAGCTAGGAGTAAGCTATGCATCTACATAATCTACATACAGTAGCTTAGTCAGCTTTGGCTATGTTTGCTGAGGCTAACTTAGCTACATAGTTTTTGTAGTTTAAAATAAGATCAAAGAGCTGCTACATAACCTATGTATCTACTTTATCTATGTAGTTAAATTTGCTTTAGCAACTTTTGCCAAAGATCACATTGCCAAAGCTAACTTAACTGTAAATAACAGAGCTAAGTAGCTAACAAGCTATTGTAGCTAAAGCTAAGCTCACAGAGCAGCTATGTAAGCTAGCCTACATATCTATATTATTATACTTTACTAGCTAAATTACCTTTAGCTATGTTTGCTTAAGCTCATGTTACTAAAGCTAAGTTAACTAACAGAGCTATGCTATAATAGCTATGTAAATAGGTATCTATGTAGCTACTTTAGCTTTCACTGTTTTGCTAAGGATCACATTGCTAAAGCTAACTTAGCCTATTGGCTTACTTAGTAAAGGTAATTATGTAGCTACTGTAGCTTTGAGCTTACAAAGCTTAAGCGAGTAACTGTTCATGTAAGTACTTCCTAAACACATCTATTCATTATTTTTTCCTGGATTAGACCTCTGACCCTTCTTTTTGGTTTTAAAGTGTTGCCTTGTCTGTAATGATTGCACTCTGGTTAATTTATAAATGTAACTTCCAGATGTTGTGTATGAGTCTAAAACTGGAAATACATTGAACTGGCAAATTGCAACACTTCCTTTCTAAAATACACGGTGTCTCAGATGAATGATCGGTGAGAGTGTCCGTCAGAGAAGTACGGTCTGCAGCCAGTCCCTCTCAAGTTTTTGGATCCTGACATCTTTATCTAAGGATACATTGGTATATTTAAAGCACGTTTCCTTAAAAGATTTTAAAACAGTACCATATGGCTAAAATGTTCAAAGTGATATAATGATTGTGATGTTAATGAGAAAATAAAAGAAAGGTAAATAGCAAAGGTAAATTCTCAATTGCTGAATGGAGATATAAGGCCTTATCTTTATCTGCCTTCAGAGAAAAATCTAAATCTAAAGAAAAGACAAAGAGTTTGTGTTTGCTTAAGGCTTGACCTGAGTGACTGGGTCCGTGTGTTTGCGTGTGCATGAGCATGTGAGCACAGGTGGATCCACAGCCATTGTTCCCAGTCTGGAATCCTTGCTTGGGGTAACAAACCGTGTTTGTGTGGGAACAATGAACTCAGAGGGAAAACAAGGGTTGTGGATATCAGTTCTCATCTTCCCCTCTTTTGTCTGGGAGCAAAGAAACTCCACCCTGAGAGTTCAAATCACAAAAGGAGGCAGGTATCTTCTCACAGAGCGGACCTTGGACCATCACAGCAAAGCTAACACTTACTCAAACAGCATTAAAAGGATCTTAGAAAAATTGCTTTATTTTCATCAGGATTTGAGCAATCTCCAAGACCTGATATTTTCAAAGAGAGACAAAGTTTGGGGCTTATGACAGCTGAATAAGTATGGCTTCCCAGGGCCTGCAGATAATGGGTGTGCTGCTTGCTTTCATCGGCTGGCTTGGCACCATCATCACCTGCGCTCTTCCCATGTGGAGAGTCACCGCTTTCGTTGGAGCAAACATCGTCACTGCCCAGGTCATTTGGGAAGGCTTGTGGATGAACTGTGTGGTTCAAAGCACAGGCCAGATGCAGTGTAAGGTGTACGACTCCATGCTAGCTCTACCTCAAGACCTACAGGCTGCCAGGGCGATGGTGGTCATCTCTGTGATAGTTGGAGTGTTTGGCGTCCTCATGGCTGTGGTTGGAGGGAAGTGTACCAACTGCATGGACGATGAAGTGTCCAAAGCTAAAGCGTGCATCGTCTCTGGAGTGATCTTCATAATCGCAGCCTTTCTGATCTTGATCCCGGTGTCGTGGTCTGCTCATGCAGTGATCAGGGACTTTTACAACCCTTTGGTGATCGCAGCTCAGAGGAGAGAGCTTGGAGCTGCGCTTTACATCGGCTGGGGGTCCGCTGGGCTGCTGCTGCTAGGAGGAGGCCTGCTCTGCAACAACTGTCCCCCAAAAGACAGCAGACCCTACATTCCTGCAAAGTTTGCCCCTGCAAGAACGGCATCATCAAATGTGGACTATGTGTGAGTGTTTTGGCTGAAGTTGTAACACAGGAGGTCATGATTATCATTAATAGGTTTAAATTTATGTGCTTAAAGTAGCTGTCAATGCCAACCAATAACTTTGTCTTTGTCCTTTGTTAGCAAAGAAATACTATTGATTGCATTTTTTTGAAGGACACCACATTGAAACTGTCAAGGATACTGTGATATCTTGTGTTTTTTTCTTAATGTTTGACTTGACCTTCCTGATTAATCATCTGGCACTGCCACTTATCCACTTAGACATGTGTTCTTTTGTAATATGTTGTAGGAGCTGTGAATTCAGGGCTTAAACCTTTAAAATGTCTCTGCAACTATATTTTACTTGGACAAAAATACTTCAGTTCAAAAAGACAGAAAGTATATCAAAACAAATAAAAGCTCTAATTTATATACATTGTTTTATAAATTGCTGCCTAGATATGTTTTAAAAGTTTTTATCAGTGCAAACATTTTTAGATTATTTCCTAATCTGAAGATGGACTGGTTTTAACTGTAATTCTAATGTGACAAATAAAGCCTCTTTGTATTGTTTCTTATATTCTCTTGTTTTTTGTCCTGCACCTGTGCACACATTTTGAAAATACTGAAACTTCACTTCCCACCAGTGACTTGTGATAAAGCCCTCAGGAATTCAAGGGAGCAGATTCCTGTGAACTTACTGTTACTGGCTCCGTTGTCACCTTTCTGCCCTTGTATCAAAGTGTTATTTACAGTTTCTGTCTCGGCTGAAATGTAAGTCACTGCCAGCAACGTCAGTCCTCAGTGTATGCTTGAATTCACGTTGCTAAGGAACTCTCTCATTTCTCCAAAGAATGGCTGTTTACACTTTGCACAGTAAGAGCACATCTGCCAAGTCCTGTCAGGATGATTTGTCCCAAAGCTCTTTAATGGTTTTCTTTTTGTTTCAAGACTTTTCAGTTAAAAGCAGCCTGACAAAAAAAATAATACACTGTTGTAATTTTTCACTTCCGTGGCTGCTTTCATTTGGCCTATCAGATGAGCTCAGGCTTAAAGTGGGAAAAAACACTGCTTTGGTTAAAATAGCGAGGCAACAATGTAAAAAGACTTAATTTAAGCTAATAAAAAAGTAAAAGTATTTTCTGTGGTGTAGCTGTGTGCCTGCAGATTTTAATTTAATCCCCACTATTCTTTCTAACAAAACAAAGTATATGGCCTGTGTTATAGACTTTAAAAATCATTTTGTGTTCTCACATTGTCTCCCAACCTCTGCTGCTTAACTTCAAGTAGAAAGAATCATTATGAATTTCCTTGAGATATTCCAGAGAGTTGTGTGTATGACCTGCCCTACTCTACGCCTGATTGGCTCAGCCTGATATTCACACCCAACAAGACAACTAAGGCAATTTCAAGTCTAAGCCAGTCACAGGCAGAGAAAGGTGGGGAATGCCATAGCCATTAAAGGAAAACCAAAATGCATCATACTACTGCATGATATTTATTAAAGAAGATTTAGAAGTGGGAATGCTTAATGTATACTGCAAAGAAGTGTGTATGGTGTATCTAAAAAATAGATTATTAGTAAAAGTTCACGTTTTCTTGTGATTTACTTCAGAAAGTTGAATTTCCATCTATTCTTGATTCATCTCATGCAAATTGAAACGTTTCAAGACTTTTTCGTTTAAAATCCATCATCTCAAAATATTAGAATATTGTGCAAAAGTACAATTAACAAAGGTTTCACTCTGGTTCAGTACACTAAACCACAATCATTGGGACAATCACTGACACCCTCAACAAGGGCAGAGTGCTGTGTCAAAGCATATTCATGGGCAGTTGAGGGGGGTGGGGAGGGGGGCTACAAGCAACAGGGATAAGCGCAGCCTTCAGAGGATTCTCAAACAAAGCAGATTCAAGAACTCAAGAGGAGCTTTACAAAGAGCTGACTGAGGCTGCAGTTTGTGTATCAAGTGCCACTACATACCAGTGTTAATTTTGTTGACTAAAACTATGACTAAAAATGTTCGTCGACAGCCTTTTTCCATGACAAAAACTAGACTAAAACTAACAGAAATAGATATGTGATGACTTAAACTGACAAAAAGTAAGTTCAGTTTTCATCAAGATGACTTACACTAGACTAAAATGTAATATATGTTTCGTTTGACATTCAAAATCCGTGATATTTCTTCACTGTGGGTAAATCTGTCAAAATACAATGCAGCTGTAGCTATTCTGCCTTTCAGCTGCATAGAACACACTACCATGATTTGGTACCAGATTTATGCAAGAAAATAAATGCTTGGACTAAAAGTAAAGCCTCAAATGTGAGGACTTTGATGGACTAAAACTAGACTAAAATGTTTTTGAGTTTTCATCGACTAAAACTAGACTAAAACTAAAAATGTAAGAGGATGACTAAAACTAAAATACATTTCATCTTAAGACTAAGGCTATGACTAAAATTGAAAATGGCTGCCAAAATTAACACTGCTACATACAGATGGGTCCAGGAAATGGACTACAAGTGTCATAGTGTTGAGCTATTCCTGAAGCTCCTGAGCTTCTCGCCTGGGCTAAGGAGAGAAAAAACTGGACCACTGCTCAGCAATCTAAAAACCTGCTTTCATATGAAAGCCAATTTTGCATTTCATTTGGAATATCAAGGTCCCAGAATCTGGAGGAAGATCTGAGAGGCACAGAATCCAAGGTGTTTGGAGTTCAGTGTTTTCAGTCTCCACAGTTAGTGGATGGTTTGGGTTTCATGTCATCTGCTGGTGTTGGTGCACTATGCTTTATCAAGTCCAGAGTCAACACTGCCAGCCATCTACAAGGAGATTTAGAGCATGTTGTGTCCATCTGCTCAGAAGCTTTATGGAGATGCTGATTTACCTTTCATTGAAGCCAAAATACCAGAAATAGTTTTGCTGACCATGGCATAACCATGCTTGATTCTGACCTGAACCCTGTAGAGAATGCCTGGGGAAATGTCAAGAGGAAGATGAGAAACACCAGACTCAACAATACAGATTAGCTGAAGGCTGCTTGTCTCAATGACACATTGTGTAAATGCAGTAATTTTTGCAAAAGGAGCTCCAACCACACACTGTATGCATAAATGAGCATAATTTTCCAGAAGGTCAACATTTCTGTGTTTTAAATCCTTTTTGGACTAATATTTGTGATTTTCTTATATTTTGAGATGATGGATTTTTGTGAGCTGTGATTGTAAACAATAAAACAAATAAAAAG
Organism: Cheilinus undulatus; assembly: GCF_018320785.1. Lineage (NCBI taxonomy): Eukaryota > Metazoa > Chordata > Actinopteri > Labriformes > Labridae > Cheilinus > Cheilinus undulatus. The sequence goes on along the minus strand of NC_054876.1, from coordinate 22,603,594 downwards.
GTCATGAAATATTTCACTTTGTATGAGATAATCTGGAATGAAAGTTTGAATTAAATCACAGGGAAAAAAAACTTTTTCTATGATGTTCTAATTTTTGTGAGATGCACCTGTATATACCCGTGTATACATTTCACTACACCACAGAACAGAATATTTGTATCATTGCAAACACAACAAATAAACTGCTTTAAAGCCCCCAAATTAACTGTTAAAGTTTGCATGGGGGCGTACTGTCATTGTTAAATGTTAAATAAATGTTGACTCTAATGTTAAGTATATTTACATTCAGTTTTTTTGGGCTGATGGGATCATAGTTTTTTTTAAATGAGAAATCCATTTTTAAGCAGCTTGTTAGTAATGCAGATGTACAACACCAATGCAAATGAAATAAAATCACTGCTGACAAAACAATATTTTTTATTGATATAAAAAAAATAAAAATTAGGAAATTCTTATGTGACAAAATTATGTTTTTTAAGTGCTTATGTTGCAAAAAAGCATAAAGAGAACAGTTTTATCAAGACTACTAAAAACAGTACAAACTGATTTTACCACAAATATAACCGATGTTACATTATTATTAGATGATGTACATTTAAGAGTCTACTGTAGTTTCAAAAACAAAAGGCTACAGTGTATGAGTTAAAAAAAAGTTAGTCAAAATGCAAATCACAACCTGATAAGAAAACAGGTTTGCACTGTAAAGTTCAGTTTTCTTCCTCTTCATGTTTGCAGTGATCAGACAAACTCCTTCCCTGGTGTTGTTGACTTTGGTGGGGAGTACTTTGCCCCACTGTAGCGGTCTCTTCCTGAGGGGCACTGACAGCAGAGAAGAGCCCCACCGATCAACAGTAGTCCTGATGCTCCCCAGCCCATGTACAAGCACGCACCCAGCTCCCTCCTCTGGGCGTCAGGAACCATGGGGTTATAAAAGTCCTTTATGATCGTATTAGCAGGCAGAGACACAGTCACCAGACACAGAGCCCCACTTAATATGAAGAACACACCAGCAGAGATCGCCACTTTTGCTTTTGCTACTTTGTCTCCAACACATGTGGTGCATTTCCCTCCAACCACTGACAGCAGCAGACCAAACAGAGAGAACAGGATGGCGATGACCACCATAGCCCGAGCTGCCTGGAGGTCCGGAGGCAGTGCCAGCAGGGAGTCGTAAACCTTGCACTGCATCTGGCCGGTGCTCTGCACCACACAGGTCATCCACAGACCTTCCCAGATAGTCTGAGCCACTACAATGTTGTTTCCAATGAAAGCGGACACCTTCCACAGAGGCAGCATGCAGATCAGTATGTTTCCAATCCAACCCAGCACCGCCAGCGCCACACCAAGAATTTGTAGCCCCAAAGATGCCATCTCTTTTAGCTCCTGCTCCTTCTTCTTTTAGTTCTAAACTGAACTGCCAACTAAAACCTCTCCCACTGGGGGAAGTTTTATATGACCTGCAAATGTCCCTGAGTAGCCCCCTCCTCTGCTAAGATATAAACATCCATCAAGCTGCCTCAGAGTTCAGAGGTGTTTCTTTTACACAAAGAGGCCCTCTGGTGCCCCAGCAGAGCTCTGTGGGAGAAAAGAAGATGAAACCAGTGTGGTTCAGTTTAGGTCTGAACTTATCAAAGCTTCAACAGTTAAATTAAGATTTAAAAAAAGAAAAAGTTATCTCTGGAATATTTGTATTGTTTAGAGTACTCAAAGCTCTTGCAAAGCAAATATGGTTGACAGTAGTACTGAAATAAAAAGTCTTCAGGGTTCCCCCTCTGGATATGTGTTTACCCTATTTAGACCCTGCATGCACCTATGAGGCCATTTCTGCTATTAAAAATGATTTAAGTTATTTTAAAGAATTTTCATAGAAGTTAAAATAATTTGAATGTTAAGGAAAATTGCTTTTAAATTGTCAGGAATTTTCGTGAAAACTTTTGAGGGTGTGTTTGCATATTTTAGAGTATTTTATGTGAGGAACTGGATGGATTAGCGCTTAAAGTTTTAGGTGTTTTGATGGAAAATTGGGGGATTTACTTGTAGATATTTGGAAATTTGATTAGAAATTTTGGGGGTGGGAGTATTGTTTTGACATTTTCCAAAATTTCCATGGAAATTTCAGAGAATTTGTATGTAAATTCTTGGCAAATTGTTAGGAAATTCTGGTTTGAAATTTTGGGAAATTTTCATGGAATTTTCATGAAGTTTATATTTTAACCTTTTAGAAAGTAGGCCAGAATCCTTTGGAAAATAATTTACTTAGTTTTTTATTTGTGGTATTTAAAAAAAGAAGTTAAGGAATTTTTACAGAAATGTTTGTCAATGTCTTGGAAGTTTGCAGGGATTATTATGTTCTGAAATCTCTGGTAATTTTAAAGGAAATTTTCCAAGACCTCCAGAACATTCAGTGGAAATTTAGTCCATACTTGGCCTGAATAAGTTCTTGTGGTCCATCATCAGAAAAATGGCACCACCATTTTTTAAATTAATTTTTTTTTTCTTTTTTGTGAAAATGACTTCCTACAGGCAAAGAAATAATATTTTTTGTGTTATACGTCTCAGGTACTCCAGCCAAATAAGTAGACAAAACTAAAAATGCATTCCAAACAGAAGACCGGGTCTCAGGAGGTTAGGCCATGATCAATAACAGAGTACGCACTCTTCTCCTCTCTACTTCTTTTGCACTTAATGTATTTTGACCTAAAATGATGAACACCATTCTTTAAATAAAAGTTAACCATAATATTAGGAATCCGTACAGTTTTTCTCATGTTCATTTTCTTTTTTTCAGCAAAAAAGTCAAAATAGAATCGTGGTTAATGTCTTTAGTGTTGCTGATCAAACAGCAATCTTCATATAAGTATCATAAAAGTAAGGGGCCAATCTGTGTAAGTTTGATTTTTGAGTTTTATTGGGTCGGCATGAGCAACTAGATAAAAATTATATGAAAGTCGCAATTGGATATAAAATTACAGATAGATACATGCAGGGATAAACCCCCAGCAAAAACATATAGACTAAAGCTTCAGCTTGTTACACCAGAAATGCACAATGCATAACCTTTAAGGCAATCTTTTAGCAACACACCACAAAGCAAAGCAGAGTTATATGCCAAATATTTCATATTAAAATAAATTAATAAAAGGGTACATTTTAAAGCATTTCATACTTAAACATGTAAGAATAAGAACAAGACATAGTGCTACATTCAACCTTTCACAAATACTTTGCAAAATACAATTCAGGCAGATTCACAATTTTGCAAGATTTTCTTTTCTTTGTTTTTGGCTTCTAGTGATGTGTTGTTTATGAACGAGCTGGTACAAAAAGCCAACTCATTTACAGGAACATTAAGATCCGATCCCGTTTAGGCATTTTATATTCTTCTTCTTATTATTATCATTATAATTATTGTAAGTATCATTACATTTTTTGTGTATGTCTGTGTGTTGTTTGATTGATTAGTAGGGACACGAGCTTGATGAAGTGACATTGTTTTATATCTGGCATGTCATACAGCCCAGCCAGTGAGCAGAATTCATCTGACTCATATGTATTTTCAGGAGACAACATGTTTTGAAAAATAGTTGCGTGATATTTTCATTAATCAAAAGATAAATGTAACTGGAGTGAAACATCAGCAAAAATATCAATCATAGTTCTTGCAAAATTTGGCAAGTCAAAGGAGGCAAAGCTGACACCCAAATGAACAGCTGATTGACAGCAGAAAGAGCCGACTCTTCTTGGTGACTTGAGCAAAATGACACAGATCACTATAAAGAGCTGTAATTCCCATCATTAGACTTTTTACCCAGAAGTCTGCACTGACTTTATATTTTGATATTAAGCATGCCTGTGAAGTCATATATGTTCTTTTCAGAATTGTATTAATGCATGGTATAGTTGCTGATTTTCTTTCAACAAAGATATGTTTGACAAACCAGTCTAGTCATCCATTCAGCTTCAGCTGCTGCATCACCAAGTAGCAGCAGTTTTACTGAAGAATGAAAGGAAAAAGGTCTTCATATTATCAGCTCATAAAGAATAACCTAAATTAATAAAAGCAGTTCAACTGTACACATGTAAAAACTTACTTAAACCACTGAAAACCTCCAAATATTCAATCTAGTATATTTAAATAGATTTAGTTTAAAAAAACTGCAGCAGTCAGAGGAAGAGTTCAAAGTTTGCAAAACACGTGTAAAAAATGATGGAGGTGTTTATAAAGGACCTTTTCAGGTAAATCTGAGATGAAAGCAGGAGACAATGTCTGATCTTATGATCCCAAAATACTTGAAGTGTTAAGTGCAAACATATAAAAAGAGCTAAATTTACATAGTTAACATGTAAATAATGCAATCCATCCCTGTGAGGTCTAATTTACAACATTAACCCACTGTGAATATGCTTCTTGAAACCGTTTTTATGTTTATTTGTTTATTTTGATGTGGACTTTGGGCCAGCGTTCAACTAACAAGCAGTGCAAACAGATCAGCTTGGGTTCACTGGCCAATTAAAACAGCTGAAATCAATCAGCTTGATTGCTACACAGCTAACAGAACATGAAAAAAAGCAGTGAACAGACTGTCAGTAGAGTACCATCTTCATTTATTATCATATGTGGCAAAATGAGAAAAAAAGAAAATGTTAAATGTGCTTCTTCATATTGAGAATTGTGGCTTTTACTCATTCAAATTTTAAACATTAGTTGTATGTGAAAATGAACCAGTGACATATGAATATGTTTCTAAATTTTCTTTATCTTAATCTCCATAAAAGTGTCAGAAAACAAGACTCAAATTATTAGAAAATGTAAATAACACTTAAGAACTGATAAGGAAACACGATTGTTTGGTTAATATTTGGACTAAATAAAAGTCAAAAGTACAGAGTATATCAGCTTAAAGTAAAAGACAGAAAAGAAGATCAGCCCCTTCCTTGCCATTAGGAGTCTAAATAAACCCTGTAAATGTACCAATGTGTGGTCATCACAGTGTGACTGGGTTAATGACAACAGGTGTTCCCAGTTGACCAATTTGGAACAACCAATCAGGAGAAACCACACCCACCATGTTGGTATTAAACTGCTGGTCACAAACTTTAGCTAGTATTGCACTGTGGTAGCAGCTGATTGTTTGCACTGGTTCTGCTCTTCGTCTAACAACCATGGCGTCTGCAGGCCTCCAGATTTTTGGCATCTTCCTGGCCTCCATTGGCTTTCTGGGAGACATCATCATCTGCGCCCTGCCCATGTGGAAGGTCTCTGCTTTCATCGGAAACAACATTGTGACAGCGCAGATCTTCTGGGAAGGCCTGTGGATGAACTGTGTGAAGCAGAGCACTGGACAGATGCAGTGTAAGGTCTATGACTCAATGCTGGCTCTACCTCGTGACCTGCAGGCGGCCCGGGCCCTGGTGGTCATCTCCATCTTGGTTGTTTTTATGGGAATCCTGTTTGCTGTCGCTGGGGGAAAGTGCACCAACTGCATTGAAGACGAGCTGGCGAAGAGCAGGGTGGCCATTGCTGCGGGGGTGCTGTTCATCATTGGTGGGATTCTGTGTATCATCCCCGTGTCCTGGTCTGCTCACGCTGTCATCAGGGACTTCTACAACCCTATCGTGAGTGACGCACAGAGAAGGGAGCTCGGAGCGTCGTTGTTCATTGGATGGGGATCTGCAGGACTCCTGCTCATCGGGGGAGCTCTTCTCTGCTGCTCTTGCCATGAACGTAAGGATAGCAGATACTCTGTGAAATATTCTGCCCCTCGTTCAGCAGCTAGTGGAGGAGCCTATGTTTGAATCCCAGCATGCCTAACATGCACTAACAAACTGAACTTAAGTCACATTTTAATGGTTCAAGTGTATGTATTTTACTGATTATTTTAATAAAACCTTTTATTCCTGACAAACTATTCTTGGTATTTGTGTTAGAATCAAATCTTACCTCTGAGGATGTTTTTTTTAAATGGGTCTTTATGATTTCACTGAGGCCTGTTAATTTTTGAGATGCTTTTACATCCAGCAGCAACTCTTTTGCTGTACATTTTTAGCTTAATTCAGTGCCAATGTTTAAATTGAAGGGATTTAGAGGGAGAGGTACTTGCATGTGTCTTAAACTTTAGCAAATGTTTTTCTGATGCAGTCTTTGCAAATGATTCAGCCTGAAAGTTCTTTAATGTAACTTATTGCAGATGTTTAAAGTGACCACACCAAAAAGGCTCAGCGCTACGAAACTAAAATGTAGTGCCTGAGTGCACCATTCATTGGCTATTTGCAATGACATTTAAGATCACTAATGAGACGAGTTGTAGTTGCCTCCTAAATGAACTGACTGATTTTGAGGCTTTTATTTCAACTAAACTTGTGCCCAAGCTATAACTGGTATCTTCATGGAAAACATTTCAGCGCTAATTAAAAGCCCCGTGCATAATGTTATTTAAAACCAGAGAAGTAATCTAACTGAACACTGAAATGAAATCTAACCCTAGTATATTTCTACAAATCTGCTTTAGCTCATTACAGACACAAATGGCTCAAATTGTTAAATGTGGCAACAGAATCTGAAACTAAAAATGTTTATTCCGTACTGCATTAGTTCTTTAACCACTAAGGTTCATAACAAACTCCTTATTCTAAAGTGATACCCAAAGTTTGTTTTCTGTGAAAATAAGTGAGTCTAAGTCAGGCGTGTCCAAACTATTGCCTGGGGGCCAGATGCGTCCCGTGGTTCATTTTTGATTGGCCCTGAGCAAATTCTCTAGATAAAATCAAACATGGCCCATATCATAGCATAAAAATAAAGTGTGTGCTCAAATGTATTGTACTGGTTAGATTCAGCACATGCTAATTCTGTAGACAAACATTTTGACAAGTCAGATTTAATGATGTTTTTGGGACTAAATTAGGACAACACTGTAAATAGTAAACATATTGTCAACCAAAATGATATCTTGATTTATAAAGCCATGATGAATGATGGCAGCAAATAGCAATACCAATGGCATTCAAGGGGTAGAGCCAGTGATGGCTGGGGCCAACCAGGGCCCACTAAAATGTGGCTGGACCTCTCAAAACCCGTAAAACTATTGTCTATTTGCATTTTCAGCCATTAACTAGTCCTTTAAGCATACCGAAGATATATTTTTGGGGGTTGTATGACTTTATTTTATAGAAGAGAACAGTTGATAGAGGCAGAAACAGGGATGAGAGAGCTGGGAAAAGAGGCCACATGCCAGACTTGAACCTGGGCTGCAGACGTACATTGGGGCACGACCTAACAGCTGGGCTATCTGTGCCCCACTGAGCATGTCCTACTTAGATTTACTTTAATACTTCAAGGCAAGGTATATGAAAGTGGCCTCACGATCCTCATATCTGTATTTGGCCCTCAGTGACAAAAGTTTGGATGCCCCTGATCCAAGTAAAAAAAAAGAAAAAAAAAAAATCATATTCTTTAAGACTGCATAAAAAAACAAGAACAGCTTAAAAAAGCCAAATAGGGAATTGTAAAAATTCAAAATATAAAACAGGATTAACTATAGAAATTACTCTACAGTTTGAATTAGCAGATTAGTACACTGGAGGTTTGGATTAAATACAAAATTACCACAGATTTGGTTATCTCCATGGACATTGGTAAGCCTTTCTTTGGGGAGGCTAGGGCTGAAGCCCCCCCAAAAGTTCCTAAGTCCCCCAACAATAATTACAGTCAAAGAATGGACTAAATTAATTAAGGAATGCACCACAGCAAAGAGCTGCATGTGGGTCTTCAGAGACCAGTTATGGTTCTTTTGAGGCTTACCTGGAAAAAAATAAAATCCGCCTAAAAACTTTTATAAAGATTAACACCGTCATCAGTAAAGATTAATTGCACATATCAGTAGATTTATTTCCTACACAAAGATGGCAGGCTTTCATTGGCAAATTTAAATGAAAACGTGTATTTTTAAATCTATATATTCCACAAGAGAAAGAGTAGAGGAAGTCCGCTGGTGGTGTGTCTCTGCAAAAAAGCTTATAATTGACGTTTGTAGTTTCATGTTCAAGTTGAAGCTTATGTCTGCATTTTAACAGTTTTCTTAAGTCACTTCATCCTGATGCTTTCCCACACTCATATTCATTGATGATTATTGTGATGCACATCATCAATGAACCTCACACACACGGATCATACGTCACATCTTGTGAAACTTGTCCAAATGTGTTTTATTTGATCTCTAAAGCACAACTAATTAAAAAAATGTCAAAAGAGTAGAAACATAAAGCCAGCTCCAAAGTGTGGCAGAGTGGATTGATGTTTCTGGGAAAGCCGTAGGTGTGAGTCAGGGTCGGTTTTAGTCATTTGAAGGCCCAGGGCAAAGACCAGTATGAGGCCTCTCCTCTTTTAGCTAAAAGCATCAATAATGAGTTGGAAAAATAAAAAGACTTTCTTTTAAGTTATCAGAGCCACAGAACTACAGTAAATGTCCATATCTGAGATTCAGATAATTAGTATATATGCTCATTTTAAGTGACATCTTTTCTTTTGACACTATACAGACATTTTTATGTAACCTATTGCATCCCATTTAACCCCACAATAATCCAACAATTCATCGTTCATATAATTTCAACTATGGATTAAATGATCTTTGGATCTACCTTGCATCCTGGTTTTGAATTGTGGCGCTTGCAAGAGTATTCTTCAGACAATGTGTCTCTGTGGTAGAGTAAGTTTGAGTACCACTGGTATAGACTGTCTTCAGACAGGGAATATCAGTGGTAGGCAGAAATAAAGTAGTTTTATTTGGAAAGCATGGACAGCCTGAAGGCAGAAAGAGAGAAGTTATAAAACTATTCATTTTTAGATATTATATACCACATTTATATTTTACTAAAGGCATTAAATTGATGTTTTCCAACATCTTTTCCATGAGTTCATTCCAAAATAGACTTTTAAGTATCAACGCCTGAACTTGCTCTGACTGTTATTAAAAAAGGAAGACCTCATGGAGGACAGGCAGAGGGTCTACCTAAGAAAGCAGAAAAAGAAAAGAGAGTAAGCAAGATGATAGGCCCTAAAAAATGCCCTACAACTTATAATAACATAAATCAATGAAGCCTTTTAAGAATTGATTTTAAAAAATGGTGCGCACATTATCTGCAATCCTTGGGGCTAAGCCCCCCTGACTTTCAATCCTAGTGACCTCCCTGGTTATCTCTCCTCTTCTGTTTCTTCTCACAAATCAAATTTCTGATTAAATATCTATATTACAGTCATGTTGATCACTTGTTTTCATAAACTACAGAGAGGCACATCACTTTAGTTAAAGTTGGCACAAAATTGTGGGTCAAATTTTTCACACTTTGAAAGGATGTTCTGGTGTATCATTTGCTGAAAGAGATAATAAAGGATGCAGTGATTTCGAGAGTTTGAACAGCTCTTACCATGGGTTTAATGCTTCAGGTTATATAACTCATTTTGTTATCTTAATCACCCAGTTGCATAAAAGTGGCCCTGCACTGATTCCAGCATGAGCCAGATCAATGTCAATCAAGACGTAACAGGCCACCCCCACAATGTCAAACGCGCCACAAGTGGTATGTGACCTGTTTTTTGAACAAGGGTTTCTGATGACTGTCAGTTGATTTTTTTCAATTTGATTTTGTGGATTCTCAATGAGATTATCATGCTGATGTAAAATACAAATCCGCTATTTTCTTTTATTGTTTGTTTGTATTTTCCAGACACTTCACTGTGCAGTAAGTCGGCATGTTCTGCAGGTGAATACCAAACTAGGATGATCAGTATTACAATCAGTCTTGGTTTCATAATGAAAAACAGTTGTGAGCATAAACAGAGCATGTGAGCATGTGTTGTTATTATCTTCCTTGTCCTTGTTTGCAGCTTTTATTTCTTTTTTCTCCTAACCTTAAACAGGTGTTATATAACCTTTAAGGCTGTATCTTGCATAAAGTCTAACTAAAATGTGAGGCAGTATTTTGCTGCAAATGATGAAATGATTCTTCAAACCATTCAAAATGTTTAAGAGAGGCCCTGTTTTCTGGGTCACAAAGCATTTTTTGATACAGAGCTGCTTTTGTTGGCAGCTGTCTCCTCCCACCTATTCATAGTGAGAAGGAATCAGGACAAGCAGGAAACCTGACCTGAAAAGTTGCACAGTCCCCTCCCTGATGCTCTGCCTTCCCACACCTGCTCTGAAAACCATGAAGCAAAACAACCAGCAGCTTTGACAGCCGAGTGAAAGCACTGGGGTAAAAATGATCTCAGTTCAGCTGAAGGTGGATTTTGTCATTGTCTCTGATTTTGTGGCAAACTCAAATACCTGCTGCTGATTTTTTTACTTGGTGCAAAAATGCGAACTCAGCTTGTTGGTGTGTTTTTAGCAGTCGTCGGCTTTCTTGGCACCATCCTCATCTGTGCACTGCCTGCATGGAAGGTGACAGCTTTTATTGGTGCAAACATCATCACAGCTCAAGTCTTCTGGGAAGGTTTGTGGATGAACTGCGTGATCCAGAGCACAGGACACTCACAGTGTAAAGCCTATGACTCTATCCTGGCTTTACAACAGGAGCTGCAGGCTTCTCGAGCTCTGATCTGTGTCTCCATCGCTGTCAGTGTGGTGGCGATCGGGCTCACTGTGGTTGGGGCCCACTGCACCAACTTCTTTCGTGACGACCAGCCGAAAAAAGGTCAGATCGGCGTGGCTGGAGGTGTGGTGTTCATAGTGGCGGGACTGCTATGCATCATTCCTGTTAGCTGGTCAGCTCACAGCATCATCACTGGTTTCTTCAACCCTTTGGCCACCAATGAGAGGAGGGGAGAACTTGGAGCTTCCATATATGTGGGATGGGCGTCTGGAGCTCTGCTCATCATTGGAGGAGTGGTCTTGTGTACCACCTACAGATGCTGAGGAGGACGCTGTGATGGGACCCATGGATCACAGACTGAAGAAAAACATGCATATCAAGAACTTGTTCACTGTGACTTAGTTCAGATTTGGATCAAGACTCTTTCATGAATCTTAGTTTCTTTTGTACTACATATATTTTGTTAAAAAAATTTAATATTGTGGAAAAAAATAGTAGCTTCTTGAAGTGCACATGACCAGGGCATGAATTTGAATAATTGTTTATAAATTGAAGACTTGATAAGCTTTTTGACATATAATGTGAAAGAAATGTTATTTGTTTAAAGCCAAGGTCAGACAACATGATTTTTTTTCAGTAAGCATGGTCAGTGTGTCTGATTAGGCGATCACAGAGCAATGAATTCATGCTTAAAGGACAGACATGACGACACAGAATGACATAATCAGTCGTTGAGACGTTGGAAGGACGAGGGCTGGGTTAGATCAGACCAAGATAAAGGACTGTTAACTAGACTTTTCAATCCTTCAAATAGGAATACTTAAATTTGATAGCAAACCCACATGTATGAACTCATGGTATGTGATTTTTTTGTCAGCGCACTTTCTGACATCACAGAAATAGCCTCAGCAGAAATTGTATCTTCCAAGACCAACTAAAACTTTTAAAAATGTTATTAATTAAGACTAGTTAACAATATAAAAGGCTGTGTTGGACAGTTTGGTGGCACCCGCTGTGACACATTCTTCAGGTTTATCAGTTTTTAAAAATGTATTATCATTACTTTAATACTTATCTTATAACTATGGGCTCTATGCACGAACTGCTTCCGCATTTGGCATTAGACCGCTCCCACACTTCCAGTCGGGAAAAGAGAATGGGGTATGATGGCAAAATCATTGCGGTTTACTCGTTTGCATGAGTTACCTGAGCTGACTGTCAATGACGAGTTAAATTTAGCTGAAGATGTACATTGCAGCACGCAGCAACGATGACCAGAAGTGCTCTTAACCTGTTTTTGAAACATCATTTTAGCATGTTTGGTTGCCCAGCGATGATGGTAGAGTAAACACAAACAGCAATCGAAACAAAAACAAAAAAAAACAACGAAACAGACAAATTAAGGTAGTATAGGAGGGTTTAGATTCCGTTTTGGCCTAGCACTTATCGTTAGGCGGAAGTTGAGAACCGGTCTTATTTTCCACCGGAAATACGCCACCCCCTGCGCCCATAATCATTATCATGATTGTTGTTTTACAAAATAAATGTGGGCCAAAAATTACACTGTAGCCTTTATCACTTAAAGAAATACATAAAAACATATACATTTGTGGTCTTGACAATGATTGACATTTCTACAGACTGATACAGAGAAAGTGAAGGTGGTGCAGTCATGGCGCATAGTGCAATGATGTTCACTGGCAGAACAAAAACAAGACACACTGGTGTTTTATTGATTTTTGTCAGGGCACAAAGCCTGAAAACAGTAATGTCCCAGGTAAATCTGGACTTATATGGTTACCCTACTGTAAACTAACTTGTTGCATTTACTCCACTACTGTAATTCTTTGACTGTTCAAACATTAGCTAGCTTAATGCTAATGCTAACAGCAGTGACTCACCAGTTGCCATTTCTGTCTTTTCAGTCTGCTGTAGTTCCTCAACAACACATTATAAAGGCAGGGATGTTGTTATCAGAGCTTGACAAGCTATTCCACTGTTAAATAGTTTAATCTCACAGCACCAACTCCTTCCCTCTTCTTTCACTCAAATATTTGTTTTGTTTACATTTGGGACTGCTGTATGAACCAAGCACTCTTATTGGTTAACATCACTGATGTCATGGGACAAACTGTAAAATGTGGAGCAAAAATTCAACATGGTAGACTTTGTGCCAGGAGGTCAAGAGGTGTTGAAATGGCAGATTTTCAGGCTGGCAGGCCCCAAAACCTGACAACTGCCAGATCTTGCTGAAAATTTGTAGTCTGACCTCGGCTTTGGTGTGCTCAGCACAAAGAGTGCTGCATGAAGGATTTCAGTCTTAAAAACCTTGGTGTCATGTGAAAGAAAATGTGTTTTAGTATCACAAAAGTTTTTTCTGTACTTAATAATATTTTCTATGAAAAACAGAGAAACGTTAAGGTTATTTTACAAGAATAAAGAAAAATAATTATCCTCACTTCATTCTACAACGTAAGAGTTACATTAGTGATTGAACTGTACAGAAAATCTAATAGAAATAATATCCACAGCACATCATATTAACAATGTTTTTTGTTTCTCTGCACATAAACAAATAAATTCTACATTTAGAATTTTGTGCATAAGTTCTGTTTCTTTTATTGTGTGTTATTAAATAAATTACAAATCACCAGGGCTGAAACTTTGAGACCCTCTGTGTTTGTGCATAAAAGCCTGAAAAACTGGACTTGGCTTTAGCTCAGAGATGTTTGAGCACACTTTGTGTATTTACAGAAAGCTGACAGGATGTTCATCTCTAAAGCACATTTGTGTTTCTGTTGATTTTTGTGTCATCTGACTGTTTAACAAAACAGGAAAACAAAAAGCCTACAAGAGCAGCTCACTCGCTATTTAACAGAAACCACACAAGAGGAATGTCACATATGTCTCTAGCTTCTTTACTTACCCGCCTTTAATTGCCTGTTTTTCTGAAGTCTCAGTGGATATTTTATTTTTCGTCCACTCTGGTGTTGGTTTACTGTTACATAGCTTTTAAATGGGGGGTCAGGGCAAGCAGATCGGGGGCCTGGCTCTGGCGCTGATGGGTGTTTTAGGAGTGTGTGTGACATGTGGACTACCAATGTGGCGGGAGACATCTTTTGTTGGAGCCAATATTGTGACAGCACAATCAGTAAGTTAAATTTTGAAAACACTGATTATTCACCACATTTATCCATGTAAGGCAAAAACAACTCATGCAAAGTATTTTACAAATATTCACCTTTTTTATCCTTATGCTAAACATGATGCACATATAAGATGCTTCTCCACACAAACAACAAACACCACGTCACCTCAGTCATGTGTGGGCTGATTCACTCCATCTGTGCTCCAGGTGTGGGACGGTCTGTGGTTTCACTGTATCCTTCAGGCCACAGGTCAGATGCAGTGCAGGAGACACAACAGCTATGTCACCATGACCTCCGACCTGGAGGCTGGACGTGCCCTCACACTGATCTCCATCATCGCTGGCTTCCTGGGCTTCATCATCACCCTCCTTGGAGGAGGCGTTGTCAATTGTAGTGGTGCCCCACAGGACCCCTACGAGTCACCGTCTAGCATATCCTCCAAAAAGAAGGTGCTGTAGCTGTGCCTAAGTGTCTGTTGTCTGTGTAGATACAGAGAATATCATGGCAGAAAAGGATTTCCGCATTTGTTGCAAAGAATGAGCATTTTGTGAACAGTAACTGGAGTGTCATAGATGAATCTACCTTCAAACCTTGTGGTTATTGGATGAACAAAGAGAACATGTGCTATTTGGACAATATGTTTGGGTTTTGATACATGTTCTACAGAAAGATAGAGCTTCAAAACAATTCTGTATGCCTTACTGTGCCTTTCTGTGAAGTGAAAAAAATTATCATTACAAGTTGCTTGGTGAAAAGATAAAGTAATGTTTACATCAGTCCTGCAACTAAAATTGATCAAATTAAATTAAATCTGCTTGGTAAACATTTAAAACAAAGTGATGCATTCACATTGGACAACAACAAACAGTCATCCACGAAGATTAAGGGAGGGTTCTGGCAGAAGACTGTAAATTTCTGACGGCTCCTCTCACAGACCATTCATCCAGGACACTGTGTATCTCCAAAAGAAAAAGATATCATTTGCTTTAGTTAAAGCCAACATAGCTACCCTAGCTACATAGGAAATGTTACTACATAGGTCAATGTAGCTAAGTAGGTCAACTTTAGCAATGCAAGCTTTAGCAAAAGTAGCTAGATAACTTAGCCATGTAGATAACATACCTACTTGGCTTACATAGCTGCTTTGTGAGTTTACCATTAGCTACATTAGCTACATAGCGTTGTTATCTATAACTAAGCTAGATTTAGCAACGTGAGCTTTAGCAAACTAAGCTAATGCTAACTTATCTCCATAGATAACCTTGACATCCATCTTACGTAGCTGCTTTGTGAGATTAGCTTTAGCTCAGGTAGCTACGTAGCTCCATTTTCTATGTAACTCATGTAGCTAGCAGAGCTAACAGAGCTTCATAAGCTTTGCTGGCTTTCTCAGAATGTTTTCATGAAGGATGAGCTTTGTTCCTGTAATCAGACACTTAACTTCTCTTTATTACCTTCGCCAAGGAGGTTATGTAATCGGGAGGGTTTGTTTGTTTGTTTGTTTGTTAGGAACATAACTCAAAAACTTATGGACAGATTTTGATGAAATTTTCAGGAAATGGCAGAAATGGCATAAGCAAGAACTGATTAGATTTTGGGAGTGATCCAGATCACTCTCTGGATCCACAAATTTTTAAAGGATTCTTTACTATTGGGAGATAGGGCTAATGGTGGAGGTCTGCGCTCTCCGAGTGCTTTTCTAGATATACATTTTATAATCAGGTTTTGCTGGTATCTTTCGGTATCCTAACCGTTAACTTAAACCTAAACAGAACTTTGATCTGATTTATTTTAAAACATTTTAGTAAGTATTTCATGATGAACAGACGTGAAAATGGCCGTCAGAGATGAACGGTCTGCAGCCAGACTGTCTTGAAGATTAAGATAAAGACAGATCATTTTAGATTAAATGTATTTTCACTTTTAAGAGGCCTTTCACCTTGAAACATTCCCAAAACAAGGTATTTTAGGTCTATAACCTCCATAATTCCCTGATGCAAAATAACTTTCATTTTCTTTACTTTAATTGTGGAAAATAGGCCACTGTATAGAGAGGATACATTCTTAAAGGTTTACTGGGAAATATCAAAGATAGGTAGTTGAAATGCCATGTATGTACATAAGAACCTGACAATGCTAATTTAAAAATTTTATCCATAAAATAATTTTCTGTTTGTGTTTTAACTAAAATTCTGGATATTTGTGGTCTAAACAAGACACTTCGAAAACAATTTCTGAAAAAAAAGGTCTTATAATCCAACCTAAGGCTATGAATAGATTTTTAAATGAGGTATAAAAGAAAGAAGTCATAGACAAACTGATTAAGAACCTTTTTGTTGCAGGCATGTCTTGTTGGTGGCGTTCTGTGTATCCTGGCAGGCATCCTGTGCCTGATTTCAGTCAGCTGGTCAGCTGCGGCAACCATTTCTGTTGCCAATGACCCCTTTGTGGCGCCAGCCATGAAGAGAGAGGTGGGTTCCTCTGTCTACATTGGCTTTGCCTCATCTGTGCTGCTCCTGCTTGGTGGTATCCTGATGTGCCTTGTCTGTGGGGAGGAGGAGAAACCCACACCCTCCTACTACTCCTATATGCCGTACACCACCAACTCTCAATACAGCGACACCTCATCCCGTGTGGCTATGCTGAGGCCTGACAATGCAAGACCAAACAGCTTGAGGATGGCTGATCGTCCGGTGTCAAGGGTGATGGAGCACACGGCACAGGTCCACAACAGTAACTCATTCAGGAGAACCCCGAATGAGGTTGGGGTGTATAACGCCTGAAAAAAAAAAAAACTGGGACACTGGGAAAGAGAGGGGGGGTATTCATAGGAAAGTGGCATAATTTATAGTTCTTTAGTTCTTGTTCTTGAGCAGTTTAAGCATACCACTTTGAGTAGGTTTATGACTATCATAATTTCTTTTGCAATAGAAAAATGGACTGGAGATTAGTTTTATACATGGTAGCCCATACGATATTACTGTGAGAAATGAAAGGATAAATCATACTGTAATAAAGATCTGCAATGATTTTTTCTTGACAAGATGTGTCTTACGTGTCATAAAAAAATCAATAATTTTAGCTAATTTTTTGGACATATAATATGTACTTAGTCCAGTTGAGCTTGTCATTGATAAGAACACTTAAAAACTTAACATATGAAACATGTTCAAGCACATTATTATCTATGGCTGGATATTACCTAACAGAGTTTTACATTTTGGATTGAAGATTATGTATGCACATTTTTTTTACATTATGAGATCATTTATTGCACTTGAACCAGTAGTCAATCTTAACTTAAACACTGCTCTCATCTGAGCAATCAACTCATGTCCATCTTTATCTGTGATGTAAATTTTAGCATCATCAGCATAGAAAATAAAAAAGACATCATTTGATCCAGTGGTTGCCATCCCAAAGCAAAGATTGCAAAGATGTAAAAAACAAATACAAGGGCTCAATGCATACTAGGTAAGGAACACGTTTAACAGGTTTTGGGGCTGAGAGGCCATTTAGTAGACAAAACATGTTCAAAGCTAAAAATGTTGAGTTGGCAGAAAACTTTTCCTTTACTTGAGATACACCGTAAATGATTTAAGAAATTTAATACAAATATTTTGGGTTAACTTGTTCAGTTATCAAAAGTCTAACCAACACTGCAGATTTTACTCATCAAACATTAATCTAGTTGGATTTTTTTTTTTTGAAGCTCAACAACACAGACTGCATTTACTAGAAAACCTCCCAAATTATTGTTTCCATTTACAGTAGATGTGAACCATAGATGTGAGTCTAAATATGTCTGTTTTAAAATAGGATGAAAAAAAGAATATTGTAAGAAAAAGTCAGGAAAAAAAAATCAGATACCTAGTATAAAATGTTGTAGAATATTGCACATGTATAGTCATAATGTTGCTTGAGCTTTGAAGACAATGAACATTATAAACTTCAAATAAACTGAAGATGATTAACAACATATGTAACACTAGAAAAGCACTCAGAGAGTGCAGACCTCCGCCATCAGCCCTATCTCCCAATAGTGAAGAATCCTTTAAAAACATTCCTGGATCCAGACAGTGATCTGGATCACTCCCAAAATCTAATTTGCCGATTACTCCCTCCCCGGTGGGGTAGAGACACAGTGAGGCAAAGCATTGGCTTCGCTACGTGTGGACTGTCATGGCAGAAGCACCCATGGTCTCACCGGATGACCGAAAGTCATTGCAGAGTGTGAATATTCCTCTATTCCTCCCAGCATTGTGAGTATTCTCGCTACAATTCACTGTCTTTCTCTCTGTTACGCTCCCACTCGTCTCCTCGACCTGGTGTGTGTCTTTCAAACTCTATAAACTCCAAAACTTTGAATAAGTTACTCATGTCTGCCATCTCCTGGTGTAAAGTGGTAACAGCGCAGACCTCTGCCATTAGAACTATCTCCCAATAGTAAAGAATCCTTTAAAAATTTGTGGATCCAGAGAGTGATCTGGATCACTCCCAAAATCTAATCAGTTCTTGCTTATGCCATTTCTGCCATTTCCTGAAAATTTCATCAAAATCTGTCCATAAGTTTTTGAGTTATGTTCCTAACAAACAAACAAACAAACCCTCCCGATTACATAACCTCCTTGGCGGAGGTAAAAAGTGGTTGAAACTGTGATCAATTTAAAAGCAGAATGCTATATGTTAAAGGGGAATGCAAAAAGATCACAAATACTCCCATTTTACTTCTGAATGATTTAATCTAATTTTTTATGTCTATTTGTATTCTGTAAATTGTTGTCATGGAAAATGTTCATGTGTTATAAGTAAAAATGTTAATGTGTATTTAAAAGCTACACTGGTAGCAGCCATTACTACCTGCATCCAGTGCAACTAAACCCCACCTAGCTATTGCCTCATTCTACTCGACGCTAATTGGTTAGGTCCATTCTCAGCAGTGTTCATTTTGGCAGCTGTTTTTAATTTCAATCTTAGTCTTAGTCATCGGATGAGATGTCTCTTAGTTTTAGTCACATTTTAGTCATTTCTACCCTTTTTAGTTTTAGTCGACAATGACTCAAAAGCATTTTCATCTAGTTTTAGTCCATAAAAAAATCCTCACATTTTATTCCTTACTTTTAGTCAGCATTTATTCTCCTGTCCTAATCTGGTATCAAATCATGGTAGTGTGTTCTATACACTCTGCCAAACCTGGGGTCCCTTTCTACTGCTGAGAGGCACACCATCTATAGATGCATTGTTTTTTGACAGATTTACCCAATGTGGAGAAATATCATGGGTTTTGAATGTCCGGTGAAAACTACTTTACATTTTAGTCTCGTTTTAAGCCTTGTGTGTTTTGAAAACAATCTCCATCTACACAAGAACGCAGGAAACACAATAACGCTGTAGTAACGTGATTTACTGCACAATGAAACTGTCTCTACAACAAGGACAGTACTGCACGTGTACTGGTTTTCATGGGTTTTGATAATACCTAACATTTTTATCATATATGGTGCATGAGAGTAAGTCCTTAGTAAGCCTTTGATTTATTGTGGATTTTCTTAGAAAGTGCAGTGCTTCCTGCTTTTAGCGCAGCAAAAGAATGAAGCCTTTTCAGAACAGTATTTCTACTTCCCCTTTTTCAATTTTATCTGCTTTTTAGAAGCGATGACAGATATCTTTTTGGCCTTCACACAGAAGCTTCAGCCCTGTCTCCTCCATCAGCTGTGCACTGATGTGCAGCTGATGGAGGAGACAGGAGAATCTACGGGCTGAAGTTTCCTTATTAAACCTTTAATAACATAGAAGAGTCTAAATCATTTCCATGAAACAGATATATAGAAAAATATAAATATCATTCTGAAAAAAAGGCTCCAGCTGCGCTTATGAGTAGTGCCACACTTCGTGAGAAAATCCACGAGTATTAAAGGCTGGAACTGAATTTGTCTGTAGGCGATTAATGATTCTCAGCGGATATCTACGTTATGACAAGGCTGATCTAACAAAGATTTTTTTGTGTTAGTATGAGCCGTGAAATTTCTCTGCTGCGCTACGATGATGACTGTAATTATCATGATGATCGATAAAAAAAGGTTAAAATAAGAATTTCCAAAATTAATAGCATGACTTTATCTAAAGACACTGGCACTGATAGCCCTCCAAACAAGAATAATGTGTCCCCTTTTCTAAATCAGCTGTGACTTGACAAGCTGAATCACAGTTAACTACATCAGATGGCTTGGCTTGGCCCGAGCGGCCACAGCTAAGCACGAGTGCTTCAGCATAGTGTGCATGTGCATTTTCAGAAAGTGCCCTTTTCCCTGTTTACACTGAGATGGAGATAGAGACGGGGGCATTTGGAAAAACTTCCACTCTGGAGCCCGTTTCCAAATTGTTCCGTTTTCACCAAAATGCCGTTCTCATGTAAACGGACTGCCAAAACGCTACAAAACTTTTGCGTTTTTACCTGAAAATGTTGTCATGGAAACAGGGCCTTAGTCATCTTGATGAAAACTAAACTTAGTTTTTGTCAGTTTTAGTCATCACAGATCTATTTTTGTTCGTCTTAATCTAGTTTTTGCCATGGAAAAACAGCTGTCAACAAACGTTTTTACTCATAGTTTTAGTCGACGATATCAACACTGGTTGTCAGACCAGGCACAGTCATTTTAGACTGGAGCTTTGTGTAGAACCTGGCTGTAGTGATTTTACCTCATGCTAGATGGAAACGGTAAGTAAATACACCATATGAACAGAGAAAATCAGACAATTGAGACATGTGAGTTAAGACATTTATGGAGTTATGAGGATATTTTTCTTCAGCATTTGTGTCAGAAGATGGTGTAAACTATTTTTTTGCTGGACTGTGTAGCACAGGATTGTTTTTTTTGTTTTGTTTTTTTTTGAGCCATAAATGTTTTGTTTGGATTGTCACTGAATCTCTTGTGAGTTTCATTTGGAATGTAGCATTTAAGCTAGCACTTAGCCACATGCTAACCATGATGTTAACCTATGAGACCACTGTTAAGTTATGTTCCTTACTTTTTTTTCAATACCATTAACCAATCTGAGATATTTCTTTGAAACTGTAGAAGTTGTTTCCTAAGCTTTATTCCAGTTTTGTCATGAGTATTAAAATCAAATGGTGTTTAAAACTGCGTTTACCCTTGTGTAGTCATGTGGCAGATTTGTGATGTAACTGAAAAGTGAATTTTGTCATTCAAAGAAAGTAAATTGTTTAAATGTGAGATAATATACAGTTTAAAGGTACATTTCATGTTAAAAAAGACATTTAATTAATTTTACCAGTAACTTAAATTTAAACTAGGTATTGAGCAAAGGTATTGGTAGTTGCAAAACTGCAGACTGTGGAAACTTGTGATATATCGCCATCGAGCAGAAAGCTGCTTCTTAAGTGCTCACTGCTTTTATATTGTTCTAGCAAAAGAGGATGGGATTATGCTTGGGGCTTAACTCATCAACTTCCCAGCCCCACCCCCCAAAATAAAATACACTCCCCACCAAAAGTATTGGGACACTAAGACCAATTCCTTTATTTTTGCTATAGACTGAAAATATTTGGGTTTGACATCAAAGATGAAAATGAGACAATAGATCAACATTTCAGCTTTTATTTCCAGCTATTTACATCAGGATCTGATATGCAACTCAGAAGATAGCACCTTTTATTTGATCCCACACATTTTCATGTGTGCAAAAGTATTAGAGCATGTGACTGACATGTGACTGATTATTCAAACAGTAAATAATGCTGAATGTCCACGCTCTGTTTCAGATTTGGGTTTTGCCTGTGCAGACTGCATTTATAGTTGAGAGGTGTAAACAACATGAAAACCAGAGAGCTGTCTATGGGTGAAAAACAAGCGACTGTGAGGCTGAGAGAAGATGGAAAATCAATCAGAGGCGTTGCACAAACATTGGCCAAAGCCAGTACAACCATCTGGAAAGCCCAGAAGGTGAAAGAAACCACTAGTGTACTCAGTAACAGATGTGAATGGGTAGACCAAGGAAAACAGCATCAGTTGATGACAGAAACATTGTGAGAACTGTAAAGAAAGACCCTAAAACAACTGTTAGTGACATTAGCAACAACCTCCAGAGGGCAGGAGTGAAGGTATCACCATCTACTGTTCACAGAAGACTTCATGAACAAAAGTACAGAGACTACACCAGAAGATGCAAACCACTCATCAAGAATAGGTAGATCAGGTTGGAATTTGCCAAAAAAGTACAGAGACGAGCTTTAGGCATTCTGGGGCAAAGTTTAATGGACTGATGAGACAAAAATGAACCTTTACCAAAGTGATGGAAAGACTAAAGTTTTGAGAAAGAAAGGATCTGCTCATGATCACAAACATACAAGCTCATCTGTGACACACAGACAAATATTTTGTCTGGTTGAGAGATCCAAAAAACACTGCCAAAACAACAAAGGAGTTGGTCAAGGGCAAGAAGTGGAAGGTTTTAGACTGGCCAAGTCACTCTCCAGACATGAACCCTATAGAGCATTTTACATGCTAAAGACAAGACTGAAGAAAGTAACCCTCCAAAACAAACAACAACTGCAGTGAAATCCTGAAAAAGTGTCACAGAAGAAGAATGGAAAATTTTGGTGATATCAGTGGGCCACAGGCTTGCTGCAGTTACTGTAAGAAAATGATTTCTACTAAATATAAAATCTTATTCACTTTAGTCTATTTTAGGTCTAACTGTTCTAATCATTTTGCTCACCTAATAATTTGGTGTTCAGTTTCAAATAATGCTATCAAATTTGTGTACTAGATCCAGACGTGAATACCTGGGAAAAAAAAGCTGACATGTTGATCTCTAGTCTCATATTCATCTTTTGATGTCAAACCCAAATGTTTTCAGTCTACAGTAAAAATAAAGGAAATGACATTACTGTTCCAGTACATTTGGAGGGGTGTGTTCTTGCCCTACAGTGATGGGGCCACGGTGGCCTAGTGGTTTGAGGCATGCCCCACTTACGTGGGTGGCCGGGGTTCGAATCTGGCCAGAGGTCCTTTGCCGCGTGTCTCTCCCCCACTCTTGTCCCTGTTTCCGACTCTATCCACTGTCCTCCTTCATCAAATAAAGGCACAAAAATGCCAAAAATAAATCTTAACACACAAAAATAATTCTCCAGTAAAAGGCT
Source organism: Cheilinus undulatus (assembly GCF_018320785.1). Taxonomy (NCBI): domain Eukaryota; kingdom Metazoa; phylum Chordata; class Actinopteri; order Labriformes; family Labridae; genus Cheilinus; species Cheilinus undulatus. Next base: position 22,580,695 of record NC_054876.1, on the reverse strand, counting down.
GGGAACTAAAGTGGGCTGGTCTGAGCCATGAAACTCCAGGGCTGAAAGAGTGTCCCACTCTGGCCCAGGTCTTTTTTACATTAATACCAGAGATACCAGAGTGCTTTTGTTTCAAGTTTTATGTTCAAGAACGCTTAATCTTGAAATGTCTTCTGTGACACAACACGTGATTACATCAAGATTTCTACATCTCTGCAGTGAAGAGGACAAAAGGGAATTTTGCTGCGGGGATATTTTAATGTGTTACAGAGCCGATGGTATCAGCTGGCACGGTGGTCAGTGTGGAGATGACAGAACTATTTCATTGATCTTTGCAACACAGAGAAACACCTGCTCACTGAGATTCATTCTCTAAGACTGTCACACAGATTATGAAGATATTTCATTATGCTTATTAAAAGTTACATGACTTGTTAATCCAGAAATGTATAAGCAATAAAGAACAAAATGGAACAGATAGTAGAGCTGAGGTTACCATAGTGCAGTGACATTGTTTCAGTGTTATTCACTTGGTACAGTATGTCCCTCTTTGCATAGTCAGCATCTAATAAATACCTCACTGCCTTTATAATATGTTTTAAAAATATTTTCACAGTAACAGAACACCAGTGCTCATGCTGATTGTTGATATAAATCTCATGTTCTCTCTAGTTTTTTTCTCTTCAAGTGTTTCTTTGAGTCTGAAACTCTGTTGTCCTGTAAAAGCAAAGTGGTCAGACAACATTTCATCACAAACCAGTTTCAGCTCAGAAAACCCCTCCTCCGACCACAACATAAAACCTATAAGTGGGAAGCCACCTTCAGCTTGTCTTCTGAGAGGGCAATAAAAACCAAAACCTCCTCTTTTGTCTCTCACTTGACTAAATTCTTCCAGCTTTCAGCAGCACACAACCTTTGGAGAGATCCACACTTTCAGCATGGTGTCTGCAGGGAGACAGATGCTGGGTTTAGCTCTGGCCATCATCGGCTTTCTGGGGAGTATCATAATCTGCGCTCTCCCCACGTGGAAAGTCACGGCCTTCATCGGTGCCAACATTGTCACCTCTCAGGTGACCTGGGAGGGTTTGTGGATGAACTGTGTGACCCAGAGCACAGGCCAGATGCAGTGTAAGGTCTACGACTCGCTCCTGGCTTTACCTCAAGACCTGCAGGCTGCCAGAGCTCTCACCGTCATCGCCATCATCGTTGGGGTCTTTGGGATCCTTCTCGGTGTGGTTGGGGGCAAGTGCACCAACTTTGTGGAAGACGAAAGGCAGAAGAGTAAAGTAGCCGTTGCCTCTGGAATCACCTTCATTGTCGCTGGACTGATGGTGCTCATCCCCGTCTGCTGGACTGCCAACACGATAATTCGGGATTTCTACAACCCGATCTTGACCAGCGCTCAGAAGAGGGAGCTGGGGGCCTCGCTCTACATTGGCTGGGGGGCGGCAGGGCTGCTGTTCCTGGGCGGGGGCCTCCTTTGCAGCTCCTGTCCCCCAAGAGATGAGAACGAGTATGATGTGAAGTACTCAAAGGCTCGGTCAATGGAGAGCAGCAAGGCCTACGTTTAGATTTCAGCTGAAAGAAGAAATGGGACAGTACACTTAAAAAAAAGAAGACTGAGAGTTCATCTCAATCTCTATTTTGAGCCATGAAGGTTAATTTCACCTTTAGAATAGATGTGGTCAACTGTAAGTTCAGCAAATGTTGAATGATGCTGGAATGTTCTCAAAACCGTGATATTGATGTATTTTGTTTAATGTGCATTTTTCGTTTCTCTTTGTTTTTACATCCCAAAATGTTTTAAATTCTGCCTCTGTTTTTATTCTATTTTATCTTCTTCTATTTATCATATCACTACTCAGGCTGTTCTCTATGACTTATACTGATAAGGTGTTCAACTTCGAAGCATTATATTTTTTCAGATTTGCCTGATTGGTTATCATTTGCATCTGAGCCCAATACTATGCCTTCTTTCTATTCTACCGATGATTTTTAATATGACTGTACATTACTGATTTAGTTATAAGACTGGAATTGTTTCAGTGTTGGAGCATGTGAGACATATTTCTCTTAAGCCTTTCCCCATTTTGATGGTTTAAGATTGTCAAATGGAGCAACAGCATGACAAATGCCAAAACATTCAGGTTGTGCACCACAATATAACCTTTCAAACAAGTTTTGTAATAATGTGTGTCCTTAATGCCAAAAAACTGGGCTGAATAAATGAACTGAATAATAAAAAATTGTGTTTGTTTTTGTTCTAAGTTGCAGTGAATCCATTTAATCTTTTCATTGCTTACAATAGCTCAGGTGTGAGAGATTTACAGAAATGTATTGCATTCATTTGGGAAATAAAGTTTTGCTTTTTTTTCAGAGTCAGGGACGTCATTATTATATTAAATGATTAAAACATATAAAGATCTGAAATTATCTAGAGTAAGCATAGAAATCTGAAATTTTTGTTTTGTCTTCTAAGACAGCGTTTGTCAAACTTTCCTGTCAAGGTTCCCTTAAAAAAATGTTTAAAATCTCAAGTCACCTATGTCAAAATGTGACAGTGTACATCCCTATGGCTAAGGAGGATTCATGTGATAGAATTTACTAAATAAATTCCTTGGTCACTTTTGCTGAATGGTCGTGTAAAAAAAAAACTTTGACGTGCAGTAGGAAATCACATACACCTTAAAAATGTACTTTGACTCCTAAACCATATTTTTGAACATTGCTTACTAATGTAGGTCTGATTCTGACAGGGTTTCAGAGAAGGGGCAAGTGAGATAAGTCTGACTAATTTTGCCAGGGTAGCCAATGATCTGCATATCACTGGTAGCCTCTCTCCTTATCCTTTTTAGTCCACTGGCATTTTTACCACTTTGTTAATACTTTTCTTTTGACAATATAAACCGCTCAGAAAATGTTTACCATGCTCTTATTTAGTATTATTTTTTTCAGCACAACCTCAACTATATTAAATGAAAACTATTTTTTAACTGTAACAAACTGTATTAGATACAGGATCTCCAAAAACAACCCTCAAAAATGGGTTCATAGAGATTGCTATAAAATGTATATATCAAAATAGCCAAGACTGTCATGCATGTCTGTTACACTGGTTCTGAAAGTGCACTGTAAAAGCGGGGGGTTCTATAACTTTTCAGCCTCCAACCCCCAAAATAAAGGTCCCAGAGACCGAGGAACCCCACCAGACCCAATTGAAGATTAATTGAACACAACTGTGCACATTTAATAATAGTCATGTGCAGACTAACAGTTAGAGGATTTCAGCATAACTCTCACTAAATGACCATTTTTTAAAATTAACATTTAGCTTATTTTATGCGTTTTTCTTAAAAAAAAAAAATAGATAAATAAATATGTATATATATATATATTTGTCGTTTTTTCAGAGGTAGAAAAAGTACAAAAGTATTGTACTCGAGTAAAAGTACAGTTGCACTGGTTAAAACTGACTTAAGTACAAGCAAAAGTATCAGGCTAAATGTATACATGTAAAAGTAAAAAGTATTACATTTAAAGTTTACCTGAAATACTGAACATTGAGTAGCAAATAGGGCCGAACAATATCGGAAAATAATCTAATCTGCAATTTTTTTTTCCCAGTATTGCATTTGTGATTCTATATACAGTTGTTTTCTCAACAAACACATGCAGTAAATCATTCTATAATACAGTATAACCAACACAGTATTTATTAGATTAAACATTAACTGTTCTTTCCTGTAGGCCAGGCAGATATCACAGCAAATCATGAATGTTAATTCAACTCCCATAGTGTTAAGATTTAACAGTTTTTCCTGAGTTTTTAGAATTCTCACAGGTTCTGACTTAAATCTGCACTTTGGAAAGTATTACTCTAGCATTTACAGGGTTGTGGTTTTTCTACACTTTAAAGTACACTTTTAACACAACAAAGTGGCCTTTCCTTTCACTATGGGTGTAGATTTTTAAGGATGAACAATTTAATTATTAATGCAATGCAATGCTCCTTTCATACCTAAGATTGCCAACACCTATGGCAAAGTCACATGTCTGAAAATCAGAACACTACCCCAGCCTGCAGACTCTAGGTGGGCAGTAGCTAACTTGGCGGATAACTTCACTCATGGTGCAAAAGTACCTGAAATCATAAACAACAATAATACAGTAATCACCGTATAACAGGCAACATCTAAACACATGTTAATGACTCTGCCCAAGGACATGATGGGAAAATTCTGCTCTGATTTGAATTGGCGGTGAGCAAAGAAGGAATCAGTTGACTCTCTACAGAGCTGAACTAAAACTGATACTTACTACTGTCAAATAACTCCAACACTAAAGCCACTTAACTCAGGATGGAGTTAAAATTATAATGTGGGAGTTAAAATTAACTCTGAAATGTTTAACACTGAGACTACAACACTACAGTTTTGCTGTGTATGTCAAGATCTAACATGATGCATGAATCAGTATGAATTACATACCTTTAATTACCTACCCTGATCACAGCAGTAAATGTGCTTAACTTAAAGCCATGTAGCAATCATCAGAATGTATTGAATGGAATTAGCATTTAATGTAATTTATTGCTATTTAATCTAAACTACAATTTTACTATTGTGCAGTTTAATATGATCTTTCCTTAGTGGCAGTAACAACTTGAGAACATGGATCTCCAGCCAGGTTGTTCAGGTAAAGTCACTCCTGTGATGTGGAATCATTCTCTTAATATGCTACTGTGTAGTCAAAAGAAGTGGAAAAAGTACATTAGTACTGTACTCAAGTAAAAGTACATTTACTTTGGTCAAAATTTACTTAAGTTAAAGTCTGGAGGTAAACATTTTGAAACTATTCTGTCAGCTGACACACCTCTAGACCATGAAAGATGATGATCCTAGGTTTTACCCAGCGGTCTTGTTTCATGCACTTGCTCAGTAGTTTTAAATGTGCAGCTAATGCATTATTATGAAGTCTTGTTTCCTTTAAATTTTCAATTGTATCACCAAGTGTGAATCTTTCCTGTTAATGCCAGGTTTTATGAAACCACCTCGAGTGGCACCCACCCTGCCGTGGAAATTTAGCCATAAAACAGCGTATTGTATCACCTAAACTTGAGTAGACAGTGGTGTGAGATTGGGAGCTCAGTTTAGCTGTGACATTTTGGAGAAACATAAATGAAAACAAAAGTATCTCTCTGTACTTTATAAGGACGGCAAGATTAGAGATTATTCTGAGCCTAATTGAAGAGTAGGTCTCTCTGTGTGTATCAAACAGGTTTTTCTGCTGGAGGAATGAAACTGGTTTTGGGAGATTGCATTTCACATCCCCCTTTGTTAGTAGAATACACTCTGCATGCACACACCTCCATTCACATGCACATATGCATCGCCAGAGGGTGTGTGTTCACTTAAAACTCTACTCACACAAGAGTTAACCACAGAGTGACATCTTTTTATTAAGAAATATGCAGTCTAATCCATGGTTTCTCAGAAAGATGTCTACAGAATTACAACAACCCTTCTGCACCTCTTGATTATGCATCCTGTAAACAAATTGGATGCCCAGAGGCCTCTCATTCTTCCTGTTTTATCCAAAGCCTATATTGTTTCTAAAATAATCTCTCCTGATGAAGATAATGAGTTAGGGATGAGGTGATGTCACCGTTTCACAGCAACCTCTCTCTCCTTTGTTTTTTCATGTCAACCTCCTCCCCTCTCTTTTTCCCAATAGAGTAGGTGTGGTGCATCTACACCTGACCAGTAGCACTCAGGCAGCCGCTCAGGTGACAGAGAGGAAAGAGCACTCTCAGGTGAAGAAACAAAGAGAGAAGACACAGGTGAGAGAGGCAGAGGGGGGAGGAGAGGACAGCAGTTTGGCGTATGAAAGAGGAGGAGGGCATAGAGGGAAAGTAGGCTGTAAACAAATGAACAGAGGATGAAGTGAGACACGCCTCGAGTCTAAGTATTTGGAAGCTTGACGGACAACAGAAATAGTCAGACAGGATTCAGAAAAGAACGTTGAAACCACAGCAAGAAAAGCTGAAGAAACATGCAAAGATGGAGACACGTGAAACCAGCAGCTGCAATTGTTAAAAGACAGAAGGAAGAAGAGAAGAGACTAGAGGTGAAAGCTACAGGAGAGACTCTACAGAATTGTGTGAGGATTCTTTAACATTGCAGATCTTCCTTCCACCTCTCCATCATGGCCTCCCTGGGGATCCAGATGCTTGCCAGCGCCCTGTGCCTCCTAGGTTGGGCTGGAGTCATCATCAGTTGTGTCCTGCCCATGTGGCGGGTCACGGCCTTTGTGGGCACCACCATCGTCACCTCTCAGACCATCTGGGAGGGGATCTGGATGAACTGTGTGGTCCAGAGCACAGGACAGATAATGTGTAAACCTTATGAGTCTCTCCTTGCTCTCAGCGCAGATTTGCAAGCCGCCAGGGCTCTCACCGTCCTCGCCATCGCCATTGGAGGCATAGGCCTCATTCTGGCCTTTGTTGGAGGAAAATGCACCCGCTTTTTGGATGAAGAAGGAGGCGGGGTTAAAGGAAAGGTGGCTGTAGCAGCAGGGGCAGTGTTGGTTGCCACAGGGCTGCTGTGTTTCATCCCAACGTCGTGGGCAGCTGGAGCAGTTGTGAGGAAGTTCTACAGCGCCTCCAACGATGCCCAGCGGAGAGAGATTGGAGCCAGCCTCTACATCGGATGGGGAGCATCTCTCCTTCTTATGCTTGGAGGGGGGTTGTTCATAAGCTCACATTGCCCTTTGAAAACTCACAATGAAGACAAAAGCCCCTCTGTCCGCTACCTGGTGGTACGCTCCTCCAATGGATCGACCTCCACTGGTCATCACGGCACAGTGCCATCTGCAAAGGCTCAGCCTGTTGGAGCCGTGTTTCCCAGGTCTCAAAGCTATGATGGGGCATCGACAAAGTCTCAGATGTACACAAGGCCCCCCTGGGAGGATGGGCCTGGGTCAGGCTCCAGGTTGCAGTCAGAGAGATCGTGGGCACCGTCAACAAAGTCTCAGATGAAAAAACCTGAATCAACTAAATCTGAAAACAGTGAGGCACCTTCTACAAAGTCTCAGCTGAAACGAGCAGAAATGGAAGATAATTTATCAGTTAAGAGTGACAATGAGGATGCATCCTTGAATCCGGCTAAAACATACCTGTAAGACTCTCCCTCTCTCACACAGCATGTGCACTTAAGCTGATGGATATTTTACTCACTAAGACTCGCTGAAAAGTACAAGTTTGCTTAGTTTGTGTGGGCTTACTGAGTCTGAATACTTAATGAAGTCGATTAAGCATTTATCTGTAGTTATCTTTATACTCCAGCATGTTGATTTGATCAATGGACAGAGGGAAATGGCAAGCTGCTGTCATCAATATGCAGGAGAATAAGAGCTTGCATATGTTTTGCACTAAAAATTAAATACTGCAAAAAAACTGAGTCCAGGTGCAAGTGAAGTGTGCTTTTGTTGTTTTCTCTTTCAGAAATGTACTCTCTAATATGACACTGTGATGAACTACTTTTTTAAACTCTTTATATGCACTGAATGAGGATAAATCCGTCCACTTTACCTCAAACTTTCTTGCTTGTTTGCTACTGCTGGACAAATAGCAACCTTAATCTGAGTGCATTTTTAATGCCTGCTCATATGAGAATCTTTACAGCCTTGAAACTTTGTATTTTTTGTGTGTGTGTGATGAAAAGTTATACTTTTTGGGTCATGCCAGTTGATTTATCAACAGTTGTTTCTTTATGTTTATGTAGGCTTTTCCTGCAACTATGAATGTGATTTTATGTGTACTGTATTTAGATATTATTAAAGATTTGTACTTATTAAACTACTGTGATTTGATTTGGCAAGTTTTTCCTTTATAATTATCTTAAATCTGCTAGCACGTGACACATGAGCTGAAAAGATCCGGTCCTCTAACCTTTACAGCATCCCCCTGGACTCTCAGTCATCTATCTGACAATTAAAACTCACAGGACAAACTGGTTTGACAGAGAGTCAGCTTAAGTAGGAAGCGTGCAGTGTTAGAGGAGGGAGGTATGATGTGTTTGTAAAGGATTCAAACTTAGTTTCAGTCTATCATGTTTACAGGACATGTGTTCCAGCTCAGCTATGTTTGTTCTCATGTGTAGGTTCAGCATTATCCAGACAAAATCTAATTCTCTTGGTTTTCTTAAATGGTAAACATATTTAAGTGCATAAGAACATAAAATATATACTGCAGCAGTTTAACTTTAGAAAACACCTTATTTAGGAAAGCCACATGCACTTAATATTGAAGGCAAACATTTACTAAAGCATTGAAATTTCATAAAATAAAGCAACAGTTAAGTTAATCTTGGTTGGGGGGATTCATCTTTTGTGTTTCCCTTTACTTCAGTGAAACCTTATGAAGTCTTGGGAACTTGCATTTACATAGCAGTAAATATCCAGTTAAATTAAATAAAGCAGGTATTGGATTTGACTCAACTTTAAGTTCTTACAATTTACCCTGGCCAAAAGTATCATAAATAATGATATCATTTTAAAAATGGCAGTGGTTTTACTGCATCAATTTTAAATGTTCTTGGTGACTTATCCATAATTTTTCATGTTTTCCATAAAACTCACGTTTGCTATGTTGATTTATAATATATAGTTCTGTGGATTTGATCAATGTTGATCAGCCCAAGTGGTCCTGTAGTGTGCATTTTTTAGAATTCATGATAATTTTCATCCCAAAATCCTGCGAAACAGTGCTACCTTGTGGCAAAAGGTTTATATGAAATATATACAGTTATATGGACTTGAAAAATCTGAAAAATAGAACAAATAGATAAACTTGAAATTAAAAATCTACATCCAATATAAATTTTCTCACATGGGATCAGTACCTCTGTTTTGCTGCTGCCCTATCTCATCCTGATTAAAATGAGTTAAAGCAGGGTTCATATTTTATGGCTGGATGGATGGATAGATTAACCCCAAGGGAAATTCAGTTTTATTGATATACTGAGAGATTTGGCAGAAATTTTTGTAGCCTTCTCCACATCCCAGATGCCCTGTAAATGTTCAAACTTAAAAAGAAACCTCAAGTTTGGCAACAAAACGTATTCACAGATCCCCTGATAATCAATAGAAACTTTCCATACAACTGAACATCTTCTTTATAAAGCTTAACCATATGCAACCTAAAGTTATTTTATGGATTATGTTAACCTAGGGTGGTGCACTGAAAAATACTTCATAAAGATTGTCACTCTTATGAAGAGTTCAGCTATCTCCTTGGTACCTTTAGAGCTTGCATCACATTGCTGTGTCAGAGCTAAGCATGTAAATCTTCTGCCTATTTTTTTGCCTGTGGTCAAGCTGCAATTTCAGGGTGCAACACTGCCATCTTAAGATCTATGCTGGATCTTACACTTCAGTCCATTGAAAATATATATTTTTTTCAACATTTATATTCATTAATCTGCAAATACAGACAGTAACTTTTTCTTTCTGCTTGGTAGATCACATGATCACATGATCACATGATCATGCTTTGTCTTTGGATTTCATGGAAGCACATATTTGTCAGAGAGAGGGAAAGGATTTATTTGGCATGTTTATTCAGGCATTAACATTTATTGTAAACAGTCAGTTCATTTTCCTTGTTCCATGAGTTGCTTGTATTTTCTTTATCTCTTGTTGAGATTTGTGTTGATATATAACATAACATGGCTACTGTATGGTGTTTTATTCTACAGTTTTTTGTAAAGGTAAATAGATCCAGATATGTAGCTGCCTCCTGCGTCTGTCACTGATCTTGACCAGTTTTTCACCTCAGTTACAGCTACACAACTCCACAGTCCCTCCTCTTCCATCTGCTTATGCTCACGCTCCAGGGCTGCTTTGTATTCCAGATTGTCTTCACCATGTCTGCATGTCATACAGATCAAGCCACCTGAAGAGAACGAGTGACAGTGAGGCAGTGTGAGGCAGAAAACAATGTAAAACTACAACATACATTACAGTATGGATTTAAGCCTCCATTGTGGTATTTTTACCTGGTTTGCAGGCATTGCACAGCTCTCTGATCACACTTATAGCAACATGATCCACCGTCAGGGCTCCACAGATTGTAACCACATCATATGATCCTGCAGGAGAAAGTTAATCTAGTGAAGGTTCACTAAGAAAATTATTTTATTGTATGGCATTATAAAACAGATTTGTTTTTGGTCATGGTAATATTTAAATGAAAAAATGTTATATAGGCTCAAGATACCACTTTGCACTGGAAGAGGCTCTTGCACCAAAATGCATTGCTTCAGCTCTTGGTATAGCTCTTTCTTTTTGGCCTCCTCCAACATTAACGCGCTCCCATCGATGCCCACAAAATGCACAAATCCAGCATGTTTCATCTGTAAACACAGGTTGTGTTAGATACATGTTATGATGAGCACACCATCCTTAATAATCTCTGTTTTTATGAGGCTGCCCTTTGACCTGCTTTGCCACTAGGCCTGTACCACAGGCCACATCCAACACAACAGCAGCTTCACAGTCACCGGTGAAATGGGATGAGATGATGTCTGTTACAAGAGATGGGGCGTGGTAGTCGAGGATGGACAAATCCTTTCAGAGGAAAGAATAAAAGATCAGTTGTTTCTAAACAGCCAATGTGAACCAAACCTCAACACAGATATTGAATTAATTTGTTTACATGCATCCATTTAACAGAGTCCTGCAGTGAGACAAACGCCTATTTGTTGTTGTATTTAAAAGTAAGGAAGAGTTCCTTTGCACCCACTAATGCAGGGCAACTTTTTCTATTTTACTTGCATTTTGACTCTGAAAATATTTTGAAAACCCTCTGACATTTGATCATGTTTCATCAAGTCATGTTTTCATTGATACAGGGGTGTCAAACTCAAGGCCCAGGGGCCAAATCCGGCCCATGGTACCGTTGTACCCGGCCCGCAAGATCATATCATATTTCTATTGTAATTTGCCCGCTGGTATGAGGTCTGCAGATTTACTACAGTATAAACATGTAAACTTAACCTTTGAAAGGTGAAAAAGTAAAAAGTAAGAATATTTAGACAGAAAAGTCAGGAATGTGGGAAAGAAATCAATTTGTTTGAATTTCATATTTTTAATTTTGCATCTCACAATCAAATTCATTGTTTGACTTTTTATTTCATATTTTGACTTTTTAAATTCATAGTTGTGCGTTTAAAGTCATATTTGGACCGTTTAAACTCACTGTGTCAAATTTGATCTCACCTTTTGACATTTCAACTCCTAACTTTGACTTTTAATCCCACATTTTGACCTTTCAGACTCGCAATTCAAAATTTTAACTCATGTTTTTACCTTTCAAACTCATGATTTTGAATTTTATGTAATACTTCCATTCTTAACACTCCCAACTTTGACATTCTCTCTCATACATTTGTCCTTTACAAATCATTATTGTGACTTTGAATTTTGTGTTTTAACCTTTTGAACCAATAAGTTTGACTTCCATCTCAGATTTTGAGCCATTAAACTTCTTTTAAATCTGAAAACCATTCATCATCAGGGCTCAGTTAGTTTAACCCAACGTTTTTTTACTGGTGCAAATGACAGTTTATGGTTAAAAGTTGACCCCAATAGGCTCTCAGGTTAGACCTAAATTCAGAATCCATCCCCTGCTGTGATTGAGTTTGACACCCCCGCATTAATATGTTTGCTTTAAATCTGTCCTTTTTCATCCTTTCTGATTTATTTTACCTTGACTAATACCTTTTCCCATTACAGAAACAGAAAATATACAGAACTCATTCTCTTATTTTATGTTTTATTATCAGCAATTATCTGAACCTCATTGAAGTTAAGTTAACACGGGAATGAGGGGGTTATTAGTGGAATAAGGAATAAACTTTTCCTTTAACAGCGTCATTTATGTTGCAACCATGTAAAGTCAGCCAACCTGCTCGTAGGTGTCTGCCCAGGCATCGTACCGCCTCATTTTTTCACCAGGATTGGTGTTTGCACGAATTGATCTAACCACCTCACTCACAGAGCCAAATGTTTTTTGTGTTGATGACATTTTGTTGTCCAGCTGTAAGAGAAGAGAACAAATCAGATCAATCCGCTGTTATCCACAGGAGAACAGAATCACCGCAAAGAGAAATATCTTGGGGGTGGAAAAAGAGTACAAATCCAAAAGATAAAAGAGGCAAAAGTTTAAGCAATTGGCCAATCCTATCTCAGTATCATCCTGGAAAGGTCATATGTGTGATGCTTCTAGTGCTTGATGGGAAAATCTAATGTACAATCATGAAGTGTTAGGACTAAGGTAACTATGCAGGTGCATCTCAATGAATAAGAAAATCATGGGAAAGTCCATTTATTTCAGTAGATCAATTCAAAAAGAGAAACTCAAATAAATTCAGAAAAAGGTCTTTATTTCTTTTCATTTTGATGATTAAAAAGAATATTACATAAGACCAATAAAAAATGAGTTTCAATTCAGAAATGTTGGCCTTCTTAAAAGTATGTTCATTAACGTGTTCTTGTGGCTTATTGTTGGGGCTCCTTTTGCATGAATTGCTGCATCAGTGCAGTGTGCCAATCAGTCTGTGACACTATAAAGGCGCTATTGAAGTCTGGGTTGCTTTAATAGCAGTCTTCAGCTAGTCCATGTTTTTGGGTCCAGTGTCTCAATCTTCCTCTTGGCAATACACCACAGATTCTCTATGGGGTTCAGATCCATGCACTGGAATATCATGGTCATTTAACCAGCTTGGTACTTTTAGCAGTGTGGCAGGTCCTGCTGGGAAATGAAATCAGCATCTCCTAAAAGCAGGTCAGCAGGAGGAAGCATGAGGTGCTCTAAAATCTCCCTTTTTTTCTTTTTGTCCTGAGCCCAGGTGAGACGCCTCTGATGTGCTTGGATATAGCATTCTGTGAAAAGCCAGCCTCTTTAGCAATAACCTTTTGTAGCTTATTCTCCTTGTGCAGGGTGTCAATGATTGTCTTCGGGACATCAGTAAAGTCAGCAGTCTTCTCCATGATGTGTAGCCTACTGACCCAGACTGAGAGACCATTTAAAGGACCAGGGGTGTCAAACTCAATCACAGCAGGGGCCGGATTCTGGATTCAGGTGTAAGGCTCACCCTTTTAACCATAAACTGTCAATGTCATTTCACTAGTAATAAAATATGGGAAAAAAAAACAGATTTTGAGGTTGAAAAAGTAAAAAAGATAAGTTTAAAGGCTCATAGTCTGAGAAAAGTAAATGTGTTGGTTTAAAAAGGTCAAAACATGAAATTTAAATTGAAAAAATATGTTTTTAAAAGGCAGATATATTAGAAAGAAAGTCAAACTTATGAACTTAAAAGGTCAAAATATGAAATAAAATTTGTAATCATGAAATTGAAAGCTCATACTATGATTCAAAATTTTAAATTGTGAGTCTAAAAGGTTAAACTATGGGATAATGAAGTCAAAGTAAGGAGTTGAAAATATGAGATAAAATACAAAGTAATTAGTTAGAAAGTTCAAAACATGACTTAAATGTTTAAATTATGAATCTAAAAGCCCAAAATATTATATAAGAAATCAAAATTATGAGTTGAAATGCTCAAAGTATGAAATAAAAAGTCAAAATCCCAAGTTTGAGTCCTTATTATGAGATGCAAAATTGAAAATATGAAATTAAAACACAAATCAATTGATTTTCCCATATTCCTGACTTTTCATCTAATCATTTTTACTCCTCACTTTTTAGATTTAATGACTTAACAAAGATATCTTAAATCATCAAGGATAAGTTGACATTTTTATACTTGAATCTGAACTTAAATCTGCATATTGATGGGCCAGTTATGACAGAAATATCATATGATCTTGCGGGCCGGATTTAACTGTTCCACAGGCCGGATTTAGCCCCCGGGCCTTGAGTTTGACACCCCCTGTTTTAAATGGTATTTTGAGTTAATTAGCTGATTAGAGTGTGACACCATTAGTTCACAATATTGAACTTTTTCCTCAATATTTTTTATTTTATGAGATGAGGGTTAGTATTAGCTGTAAACCTTAATCATTACACACAAAAAATAAAGACTTTAGATTTTTATTTCTGTGGAATGATGCATGCAGTCCCTATTCAGAGTGAGCTTTTGGGGCCCCACCTCTGGCCAAGGGGCCCTAAACAGTAGCCTGCCTGCAATGAGTACCTCTGTGTGAACAAGTGAGATGGCATGAAGATGTGTCTGAACAAAGCTCATCAGTGGAATCCCACTTAATTTTGCTGTTATTTGAATACCATCAAAAGCCTTAATGGATTTTTATGTTGGTTGAGATAAGTTAATGAGGATTTGATCATCATGTTTGTTTTAATGGGTCCCCTAGGTCTTCGGCAGATCACTGTTTGTCATCAGTCTGGTGTGGGTCTTCTCTCAAGCAATCAGTAACTGAAGATTTAGGGTAAAACAAGTTATTCTTAAAATCTTAACCATCCAGAGTCTACTCATAAACTGAACAGCAGGGCTCAGGTGACTGCAAATAAAGAAAATGTCAGGCTTATAAGAACGTCTTATCATGCCCTCATTTCTTGATGACAAAAACCTGCCAAACATGTTAGGTGAGAGTTGCTGACAAGATGTCTCTAAACACCCTAGGGTCCTTCTATGTGAAATGACAGATAAGGGTGCAAGACAGCCTGGATTTTAATACCAAACCTGTGAAATGTCTTTGTTCTTGGGTGTGTTTTACTGCTCTGATGGCTACAGCCTTCATGGCTCATCTTCAGAATTGAACAATAAGTTGTTGCTTCGCTAACTTTGTATTAGTAAAACAGCCTGCCTCTATCTCTATACTTGTTTGTGCACACAGAAAATCAGACTATCAGCAGAATTCATTTACAACCTGCATGGTCCATGTGATGATGTTACTATGGGACATTAAAGCTACTGACAATTGAATGTTTAGAAATTCACTAACCGGTATTTTTAATCTATCAGGCACATTCGCCCTCCTAATCGTAGCACGCTGCACCGTTTACACCAATCTTACATATTTTCTAAATCAACCACTCATCTTAAACCATATATATATATATATATACCATATATATACATGTATCCTGATCGTAGAAAAGAGTAAATGGGAACTTACATCTCAGAGGCGCTCCTTTTTGTTTGCTTAAAATAATTGAAAAACAAAACCACTCTATGGTGAAAAGAAAAAACTAAAAACAAAATTAAAATGTCTTACATTTGAGGCTTGCTCAAGAACAGATGTCTATAATGTGATCTTGGGGTTTTACACAGTCATGCTCTGTCTTGTCATTGTTGGCTCTAACTGAACTGCAACATCATCTCAGCCAATAGCTAAAGCTCAAACACTGTTTAGGGGGAGGATACTTTAATGTGAGAACGTGTACTCTTTTACTTAACCCATTAAATCCCAGTTTATTTTTCAGGCATGTTTTCTGCATTGGAGCAACACTCATTTTCTTTGAGATTAAAAAAGCTCTGTCTCTTCTTCAAATCTGTAAAGTAAACTTATTGATCTAATACGTCTCAATTAAAGCTTCTCATAGGGGTTTTAGCAGGTCTGGATACAGATTGTTGTCCCTTTATGAGCCAAAACAAGTCATTGATGACAAGATTGTCAATATAGTTCTTTTAAATGTCTGCTACTGCTAACATGTCAAGCGAGGTATTTACTAAGTTGCTGCAGAAACAGCCACAGGGGTCGCCAAAATCAACATGACTGAGAAATTCCTCACTGGAGTTTTACCAGCTATGTCCACAGGATCTATGTCTGCTGTGATCTGTCCGTGCCACAACTTTGATCCTTTATGGCTTTGTTTCCATGTGTCGTCCTGTTGGGGTGAGAGGGGTCTGGCTGCAGACAGTACATTTCTGACATCCACATTCACAGACCGTTCATCTGAGACATCATATATGTCAGTAAAAGATGCCGTCATTTACCAGTACTATTTCCAGTTTTAGATTTTTTCTTTTAAATTCAACTTTATTCATAAACAAAGTCAGGCAGTCAAATCTGTGAATACCTACATACAGATTACAGACTTAACAACATTTCATAAACATAACAGAGAAAAAGGTCAGAGGTTCAATCCTGTATAAATAGTTTTAGAGGTATTTACATGAGCAGTAGCTTGCTTTAGCTTTGTTAGCTTTAGGTAAAGCTAACATAGCTATGCTGGCTAAATATATAACTTTACTACATAAGCCAAGGTAGGTAAGGTAGCTTTAGCAAAGTGAGCTTTAGCAAACTAAAGCTAATGTCGCTACAAAGATAACATACCTACTAAGATTACATAGCTGTGAGCTTAGCTACATTAGCTAAGTAGCTAAGTTTGTTTTAGCAATGTGAGCTTTAGCAAACATAGCTAAAACTAACTTAGTTACGCTGACAACGTAGGTACATAGCTTACTATGTGAGCTTAGCTTTAGCTCTGTTTAAAATGTAGCTGTTAGTGTTGTTAGCAATGTTTTAATGGAGGATGAGGTTTTTCCCATAAGCAGACTGTTAACCTGGTTTTATTAAACATTTTGTAATCAGGTTTTGCAGGTCAGGTTTTTACGTTTATCCTAACCCTTATTTAAACCCTTATGCTAACACTAACAGGTGTTTAATCTGGTTCCATTTAAAAAGTTTTGGAGTGTATTTCAATTCTGACATATATGGTGTCTTGAGAGTGGCCATCAGAAATGTACAGTCTGGAGAAAAACTGTCTTGGTTTGGGTTGTTTAGCTCTGTGCAAACTGATACATGTTGGCAGACAGCCCCGCTGATAAAAACACAGCAGAGCAGAGTGCAGAGTTCTACCGCGCGCAGGAGACGGATCACAGTGAATTCTGTGGAAACCAAGGATTGACAGGAAAGGGTCCCGAGTGCATGGTGCAGATTAACTGTGTGGACATCAGTGGTTACTCTAATGGGACGTTTTCTAATTGTTGTAATATCATCAATTTTACGGTTGACAGTATCCATGAACTCTTTCACAACATAGTTTTTCTAATCAATGTAAATGTCAGTGTAGAGACAGGCAGCGAACATACAAAGGTTGCATATTCATTTATTACTCATTCGTCATGGCTGAACTGTAATGCTTGTTAACAAAATACCCACATGTAAAACTAATTTCTCAGAGCTGTATTGCTGTGCTTGTTAAAAACACATTTTTGTTCAATGTTCAGATCTCAGGGGTAAATTGTAATGCTTATTAGATGCTTTATTAGAAAAGTAACCAAAAAAAAAAATCTTATTTTTACATCTGAAAATTCAGCTCACAATCTTAAACTTATGAGACATTCAAAACTCTGACACATTCCTTCTGAGGTGTATGGTAATTCATTTGACTGTGTATTACACTGAATAACATTTTTCAGGTGGAATGTCTGATCTTTTGTCCTGAGATGTTCCATCACTATAGTTTCTTATAGAGATAAACAGCACCAGGTATGTAGCCATCCTCCTTCTCTGACACCCCTCTCTCCCATTTTTCCACCTCAGTCACCTCCACACAAGACCAGACCCCCTCTGCCTCCATCTGCTTCAGCTCGCTCACCAGAGCTGCTTTGTAGTCCAGATTCTCTTGGTTACCTCTGGTTGTCATGCAAATGTAGCCACCTAGTGGACGCAGGGTGACAGTGCAGTGATGCGTTACACTCAGATACAGTTTAGAGATGCTGGCTGTCATGACTCCAAATGAAATGGTGGGTAACTAATAAAAAAGATTTCTCACCTGGTTTGGTGGACTTGCACAGCTCTCTGACAACACAAACCGGGACTTGACCAGCACTGAGAGCTCCGATGATCACAACCACATCAAACGAACCTGCTGAGGTTACAAAAAGGATGAAAAAGGGACAAATATTACTCAATATTGACATTTGATAGCCCTAATATTTAGAGAGTTTTTCTCATTTTATTGCAGACATTCAAGATTGACAATAAAACAAACAAAATATGCAACAATAATGACAGTGATGAGTAAGCATGTCATTATCAACCACAGATGGGAAAATGTATAGAAGGTCTATGCTATCTATTGTTGGAACATAAAGCAGAGTAATTCAGCCTGCGGGAAAATCCTAAAGTTCAACAACGCACATAAAACAATCAAGCATCAAAATACCCCACTGGACTGGAAGAGGCTCCTTTCCCAGCACGCACTGCTTCAGTTCTTCATACAGCTCACTCTCTTGAGCCACCTTCATCATCCCCATGCTTCCATCAACACCCACAAAATGTCCAAACCCCTGATTCTTCATCTGTTCAAAAAAGGCAATAAGACTAATCAGTTGTACACAAGGCCGCCCTTAAGTGGGGTAAAGAAGAGAGCTCTCTGGGACACAGCCAAATCAAGGGCCCATGGAGGTCAGGAAAAAATCATGATCCATTGTAAAGTTAGGCTGTGATTACCATATTTTATATTCAACCTGAATAATAACCATTCAAAGCAGCAAAATTTGATTGATTTATTAATTTTTTAGTACAATATAGCCTTTTCAAAATATAAATCCCTTTTCCTTAAACAGAAATAGCTTTTCAGTGGTGATGTGAACAATGTGGATGGCACACTGAGCTAAATGGTTAGAACAGTAATGACAGACATTAAGGGAAAAAAAATCTGAAAAAGACAAAAAGGGTTTAAAGTGTCGAAAATTGGCAGAGAGAAAGTGGTGAGAAGTGGTAATAAAGTGAACAAAACTGGTTCAGGACACAAAAAAATGAATCAAAGGTTCAAAACAGACTATTATCGGCAAAAAGTGGTTTAAAGTGGCAGAAACTTGCAAAAAAATAGACAGACAGACCGATATAGATAGATAAATAGATAGAATCAAAAATGGACAAAAGGCGGTGACAATGGGTGGCTCAAGTAGTGAAATTTGATTAATAAGTAGAAACAATTGGTTAAACAAAGCAAACATGGGTAATTGTGGAAAAATGTGGGGGAAATTGGCAGAAACATTGGTGAAAGGGTTTAAAAGTGGCATGATCAGACAATTTCAAAATCAGACCCAATAAAAGTTTGACATGTTTTTTAGCTCCAAAAAGAATTAACTGTTAGCAAGAATAATGGCACCAATGCTACTGACCCAACACACATGCATTGACATCATAAATAAATCCCAACTGAGGAGGGCCCATTTACTGGGTGTCAGGGGCCCAGACAATTATGTGGGCAGGCCTAGTTGTATATAAAACCAAGGACTGGTGCACAAGGAGTTTGTGCTGTTCTGGTTCATGGGAACGAGAAAGGAGAACAAAGGTATTATACACTAGACTTTAATGGGAATATTTTGTAAATGACATATAACTTAGACGAGACATCCATACAGATTTATTATTCAAACATAATGTACTCTTCCAAGACTGTTAATATCTAACCGCACTTCTTGTTTTAGTGTCCTTTAGCCAGGCTGTCAGCACAGACGTTTGCTCCCTCTCTTGTGAGTTTACCTGCTTGGCCATCAGTCCTGTACCACAGGCCACATCCAACACAACAGCTGCTTCACGGTCACCGCTAAAATGAGAGGAGATCCTGCTTGCTGCCAGACCTGGTGCACGGTAGTCAAGAAGAACAAGATCCTATTCACACAAATTTAAAGGAATTACTAGTGACTAAAAGCATACAGAAAGGGTCCTACTAAACAGATTTTTGCTATAGACTATATAAAAAGGAAACAAACTATGTTTTATCATTGATGTGACTGGATTGCATTTGAATAATTTTCAAACATTAATCACCTTTCTTTAATTTTCAGATACCATATCATGTCCTTATCACCTGTTCATAGTTCTCCGCCCAAGAGTCATAAAATGTGATCTTGTCCTCTAAGGTGGAGCCCTTGTGAGCTGATAAGATTGTCGATCTGACATCGTCTAATGTCTTATTACCAGCTGACATTTTTGACAAATCTGTTGAAAAAGAAAGGCAGACATATGTTTTAATATGCTATCAACTATTTCACTTGTAATCATAAGATGTAGCTATGCATGCAGTGTGACTAAACAACCTCGATATACCATACTAAGTCCTCTAATCCCAGTACACTACTGGTATTCTAACAATCTGGTATTCTAACAAATTTTAATTCTGAAACCTTACTATGTGGTTTTAGGTTGTCCCTACAATGATCTGAAATCAGATTCATATCCAAATCAGTGTTTGATACACTCCAAATCAAATCTGAAAATCGCAGGCATGCTTTTAATAAGTGATGTTAATAAAATATAGAAAATTGATAAATCTGATACTCAGAAACACACTGGTTACTGTTAAACAATGCCATTACATGTCTTCAAAATCAGCACAGGAGTTTCACGTGAGTAACAGGCACATTTACCTACAGCAAAGTCTTTTTTTTCAGATAGTTTCCGTCACAGGGTCACACTGTGATATGTTGCTGGTATCTTGAGCAGTAACTATATTGTGGCATAACCTTTAAAACCTCCTGCACACATAATGGAGCATGGTCATAATGTAAAGACCAGGAAGGAGTACGACGCATTGCTCGATTACTCCCTAAGTAAGGACTTCCAGGGGAAGTAACTTTCATGCACGTTTCTGTTTTATCCTTTATTAGAGTCATATATATATATATATATATTCTCATCTCTCGTAATTTAAATATTGATATACCGACCAGAAAACCCCGCATCAAACGTTTGCGTCTGAGTTGAAGCTACTCTGGGTTTACGGGTTTACGTTCTGTGATTTCAAAAACGTCCTTGAACACAACGTTTCTAACTACCCCTGAAGTCGGCATTTGTGCTTCGAATCATGCGCATGCGCAGTATACGTTATCCAGGCTGCTATTCATGCTCCCACCTGTAGAGCGTCCAGGAGTCAAAACAAAAATCTTCTGGAAAGTCCTCCTCATATTAAACAGCAGAGCTAACAAGCTAAAGCATTTAGCTGTCGATAACGCTTGATAAGTTGTTCTCAAGTTTTTTTTACACAACTTTGTTAGTTACAAAGTCTTTTGCCCGATACATTTCATCATGGATAACCTCCAGAAGTTCCGCTGTTTCTGTAGATTGTTTTGGTCCGTTTTCGTGGCATAGTTTGAAG
This sequence comes from Cheilinus undulatus, assembly GCF_018320785.1. Lineage (NCBI taxonomy): Eukaryota > Metazoa > Chordata > Actinopteri > Labriformes > Labridae > Cheilinus > Cheilinus undulatus. The sequence goes on along the minus strand of NC_054876.1, from coordinate 22,559,619 downwards.
CTAACGCTTTTAGCCAAGCAGTAGTCTGCTAACAAAAGCCTAGCCTTCTTTGAGCCTTGGACGGCAGAAGTTTGTAACTGTGTCCGCTGGTAATTAAATTTATCTGCATTTCAGATTCCTGTTGCCATTAATCATGCTTGTAGTAATAAAGTACCTGATAACTGCTTGAAAAGTTAGTTTTTTATCGCCTGGTAGCTACGGTTAACTCCCAGATCCAGTAACTCATTAATTATGCATTTATATTTTCACTTGTTAAGTGTCACTGTTTGTGCTAAATGCAGGTATATTGTTCAATACTTATTTTTCCTTTTCCCCGCAGGTTTCCTGATAGCAACTCCACCAAAATGTCAATATTAGGACTGAAAAAGAAACAGCCGAAGACTTTTAAAGTCAAAGTTATCACCATGGATGCTGAGATGGAGTTCAGCTGCGAGGTACTACATTTGATGTCACTTTTTATCCATCCTCATGAAAGAGTCTTATTTTTATGTCCTTATTAATGTTGCTTAGCCATGTGCTGCGTTTGTATGAATGACCATTATTGGCCTACATTAGTTAGATTCCTGTATAAGTATACTGAAAATGGTCTGAAGCATCCTTGCACATAATATAAAACTAGTTTTATCAAAGCATGGCGTACTTTGTAGGGACAGCAGGCATTGGGTTTGTAGTTCTGGCAAGTGGCAAGTTGGAGGGAAAGGAGAAGAGTTGAGCAGGAAACAAACAACAAACGGTATTATACTGAAGTATACATCTTACATTGCCTCTTCTAGCACTTGTCTCGGTATACGTTTAAGTATATGATGATGTATTTTTTGAATAAAATGCCACTGTTCTATTTTTGATACTTTATCTTACCATGTCATTTGCATCTTTTTAGTCTAGGGTTAAAGACATCTTCATTATTGTCAAAGTGACCCAACTCCATTATGACTAACTTAAAAACCCCCGAAATTTAGTCAATGGCTTAAATATTTTCCACCAACCGTTAATTGTATTGTCTGTTTTTCCACCGAAAGCATGTGGTCAGAACAGCAGCTGAAACCTAAACTGTTTTCAATTTCATTTATATCTCTCTTCACCCCTGTCTGATCTTCTCAGGTGAAGTGGAAAGGTAAAGACCTGTTTGACCTGGTGTGTCGCACTGTTGGTTTGAGGGAGACCTGGTTCTTTGGACTCAGGTACACAGTAAAGGACACCTACGCTTGGCTGAAACAAGAGAAACGGGTGAGCGAAGAAGAAGCTTCCTATGGTTAATGATGATTCAAAAACACTCAGGGTTTTTTTTTATTTTATTTGTCAGAGTTACATTAAACAAAGAGAAATAAAGAGTTTGTGTTAATCCTTGTAGATTGACAACTTGACCTAGAAATCTTAATCACATAAATCACATAAATAGATAGTTTGATACAATAGATCATTTAAAGATAATTTGATAACAAATATAAAAACAATCCCAGCATAAATAAGGGAATAATGGTCAAATGAATAAAAGGGCGTGGCGAATAAAAGAGTGTGACACAATTTTCTGATGAAAACTCATCTTAGTTAAAAGCAGAGATGGTCATATAGATCACATGACCTACATGAGCAGTTTTTAAAGATTTTCTATATATAAGTAGTTAACAGTAAGTGTTTTATTATTGACATAAAATTAACATCCATTAAAGGAATGGTTCTGAGTGTGCATGGTACCACCTCTGCCTCAATTTTAACCCAGAAAAAACTCTTGACAACATATGACATTAATTACAACCCAGATACTCTGTGGCTTAAATGTTCTGCACACTGCAGAATATTTTAGGTTGTTTATTGCAATTATGAGGCAAATCCAGCATTACATCTTGGAACATGCTGTTTTATCCAGATCCAAATACGTACATTTAAGGATGAACGGGAGCAGCATTTTTAAATTGGTGTTGGCCAATGTCGACCCTTTTGACATCATTGTTTTAGGCAGAGGAAGTGATGTGTCGGACAAATCTTGATCTGTTTTTGTGGTCAAAGATAGAAGAAAATGTAGACATTGTAGGAGTTTTACATCAAAAGAAGTGATGAAAAATCATTGGCTTGGCCAAATCTTGATCTGTTTTTGTGGTCAAAGATAGAAGAAAATGTAGACATTGTAGGAGTTTTACATCAAAAGAAGTGATGAAAAATCATTGGCTTGGCCCTGATTTTTACACTCAGTATATCTCTAACTTCAATAATGTAAAAGAGGAAAAATCCTCATATCTGAAAGGCCTGAATTTATTTTTATTCCTTGTCTGATAAGTTATCTATTGCAAATTTATCACTGATTAAACACAAGTTAAGTTTTATATTGTGCCACTAATTACAATGATCCTGACTTTACACCACAGTTAAAGTGTGTTTCTGATCAAATTAAGACATTATCATGCCATTTTACTGTTTTATTTTTCACCAAGGTTTTGGATCAGGAGGTTCCCAAGGACTCTCCCATAACATTTCATTTCCTGGCGAAATTCTTCCCAGAAAAAGTCGAAGAAGAGCTGGTCCAAGAAATAACTCAACACCTTTTCTTCTTACAAGTAATTTAGTTGATAACCTCTCTTTGAAAGCATAATTTGGTCTGAAACATCAGATTTTGTTGACAGATGTAAATGCTTTAATTGAGCAAAATGTTGTGTACGATTGAATTAAGAATTTTCCTGTGTTCATATTTTTCTCAGGTGAAGAAACAGATTTTAGATGAAGAGATATTCTGTTCCCCTGAAGCATCTGTTCTGTTGGCATCATATGCTGTTCAAGCCAAGGTGAGAAAAACATTTCATGTGCTGCTGCTGTTTGCTTTTCCTTGCTGTTTATATGAAACATTGAATATGATTTATTTTTAAGTTTTTGTGACATGAAAAATTTACATCCTCATCTCTCACTGTCTTTCTTCTTGTCTTTTTCAACCCTTCCTCCTCATTTCCAACCAACTTTTCTTGTATCTCTCTCACAGTATGGGGACTATGACCCAAATTTTCACAAGCCGGGGTTCTTGGCACAAGATGAGCTTTTGCCAAAAAGAGTGAGTTTACAGTGCTACTTTTTCTTCACATTATACTTTAAGCTAAAGCTGGATATAATGGGCTTTTTTTTCTTCATTGTCTACTATCTTTGCTTTTTCACATGACTGAGCAATGTTTGTATGACTTTGTAATTCAATTTAATATTTTTAAAGGATTTTTCCAGATATATCCAGAATACTGGACCTAAGACCTTACAAGTTGATGAACAACACTTCCAAATACCACTGACAGTGCTTCAAATTATACCTGTCTTCTAAGTACATTTATGGTCACTCATGTAGATTTGCTGACCATTTTCTCTCTGTTGGCGAAAAGAAATAAGGGAATGACACGTGTGAAATGAGCTGTAGGTCTGACTTGATCCCAGACTGCCTGCTTGGGAGGCTTCAGCTTCTGTACAGGACATGAAGACTGGGCACCAGTGGCTTAGTTTTCTCTCTTTTTAATGCCAACTTGTGGACAGTCTGCTCTCTCTTTCCCAAACCCTCTGTGTTATAGCAGGGCTCCTGTGGATCCTTGAAAAGTCTTGAAAAGTCTTAAAGAGTCTTAAGCCCAGTTCAGATCAAAGATTTGCGACATGACGAGACCGCGTTGGAATGTCACTAGCAACAGTCACAGCAGTCTGGACCGATACATTGCAGCTTGAATCAAGCCGTCTGATGTAGTTGCCTGTGACTCACCTTGTTTAGTCGCACACAGCTGGTTTTAGAACTTTGCAGACAGATAAATGTGAAAAAGGGAATCAAAGTATTAATTTTGGAAATGAACACCTATCTTTTTATTTAATTGATCATTATGGTAATCACTTGTCATCATTTCCAAGAAGCAGAGAAGTTTGAAAAGGGAAAATAGAAAGGTTTGAAAAGACTCTCTTTTATCCAGCAGCACTTTATAATATAATACATGAGATATTCAAGACTGTAGGAGCTAAATTTGTGGAAAAGTAATTATTCTGAGCAAAGAGCTTCATTATAATAAGACTGATGCAGCAAAGCATTTTTGTGTTTACATGTGCTGTGAAATTTTTGTGTTTGTGATGACAAGGATTATTTAGTGATGAATCACGCTTGTGCACCTGTGTAGGATTAAAAAAATGTTGCACGTTAGGATGATACAAAAACACAAAAAAGTGAATGTGCAGTACTGTCCCTGTTATAAAGTCAGATTTATTGTGTAGTAACTTCAGAAATAAATCATTTTAAAGTCCGTTGCAGCAGTGTGAACAGCAGGTGTTTACATTGTGACAAAGAGGACCGTTGTAAGCAGTTGAGTTTCTACTCATTGCGTTGCAAATCTGTGAACTGGGCTTTAATTGAAGTTTTGAAATTTAAGGCAATTAAAAGTCTTTAAAAGTCAGATTTTAGATGACACATCTGTAGCCGTTCTTAGTTTTCTACCTACATTTATTGGATTTTCAGCCTTCTTTTTGCCTGTATGCTTGTCTACGTCAAGATTAACAGTATTTAAAACAAGCATTGTTTTCCTTTTTCCATGATTAAACTGTTTAGGATCAACTTTTGACATCAGCTAAAATGTGTCATGATAAATATCAGTATATGACACTGATATAATAGACATTTAATGTGCCAGAAATCTTAGAATGTGGGTGTGTATTAACAAAAAGATTGTTTGTCCTATCCCTTTTGACTAACAGGACATTTAATCAGAAAATTCAGTCTGTGTCCCTGTACCAAGAATCCCAACATGCCTTTAATTTTTGCTGCAAAAAGAGGCTTTGATATTTCTAAGAAAAGATCTTAAAATGTCTTAAATTTAGTTTTTAATAGTGTGTAGCAACCCTGTATAAGAGATCATTAGAGTTTCGATTTAGTTCTTCAGTCCATCCATTTTTTCTGGACTTTTATTTATTTATGATATTGGACATTAAAGATTAGGATTATTTTTTGGAGGACCTTTTGCTTGTAACTGATCGTAAAGCTGAAGAGAGACAGGGAATACAGGGAGAGAGAGATGGGAAAGACATGCACCAAGCATGCGCCGAGACCGTGTATCTACCCACGATCGGCACGCAGAGGACTACAGCTTTAGTGAATGGGAACCTGCTCTACCAACTGAGCCAAACCAAAGCCCTGCTCATCCATTTTCGAACATAAATCATTGTATTTCAAATTTAATTTTTTAAAATGCAAAAATGAAATTTGGAAAACGATTCATGTTCAAAAATGGATGAGCAAAGTTAAAAATTGGTTGATTAAATTTTTTTTAAAGAAGGGAAGTGAAACAAGCTTTGGCCACAAAAAAGAAAAATCTCCTTGTTTTTCAGTTTTGATTTTTTGTTTTGTTTTGTTTTTCAATAAAACAGCAGAAGTATAGAAGGAGTATAGCCCTAGTAAACGGGCGCCAGCTCTACCAACTGAGCTCAACTGTCACCTGGATGCAAAACTCTTTAAGCAGTTGTGTTTGTGGGTGTACTTTATGAATGTCATTATTCTGCTGATGATGAATGTTAATGGAGCATACATCCATGTCAGGTGACCTGGATGTATGCTCTGTTTTTTTAATCATACAAAAAAAATGTGTTATCTAGAGTGTAACCAGAACAAAGTCAGTGGGATCACAGGGAAGGAGTATGATAATAATTTCACTGTGATAATGTGTTTTTCCAGGTATTAATGCAATACCAAATGACAGCTGACATGTGGGAGGAGAAGATTACAGCTTGGTATGCAGAGCATAGAGGCATTGCCAGGTATGACTAACCTATAGGACCTTCTGAAATCTAGCATGTAAAACATTAACACCTTCAAGGAAAGGTGCAATCCTAGATTCAGGATTTGCAGAGCTATAAATGTATCTTGAGTTTGATATATCTGTCTTTCTTGTTTTCTGACATCTACTCAGAGATGAAGCTGAGATGGAATATCTAAAAATTGCTCAAGACCTTGAGATGTATGGGGTCAGCTACTTTGCCATAACTGTGAGTATAAATAAACACCTCCTCATTCTGTCAATCTAGGTCAATTTTACAGACAACTTTGCACATTAGGTTGATTCACAGTGCAGTTTTAGGGCATGATATTTAGTCCCCTGTGATGTTTTGCCTTCACTGTGGACATCGCAGTGGTGTTATCAGGGGCAAAGTGAGAGGCACAGATATTGATACTTCATTCTGATACCCTGCCATTCAATGAGAACCCCTGCCACACCAAATAAAAGGCATCGGTATCAGACAAAACACAAACGATAACCCAACCCTAGACGCAGAATCAATGTGAATATCTTTGGGTGTAATGATGGCAGAGCTTTGTTACAGTAGAAATGCACAGAATATAGAAATGCACTGTGAAAACACCTCTTGGTGTCATGCAGGTTAACAGCCTTGATTTTACACTAACAGCAAAACAAGAGGGACACAGACCTGCTGCTTGGAGTTGATGCCCAGGGCCTTCACATCTACAGCCCCAACAGCAAACTCAACCCAAACAAGTCCTTCCCTTGGAGCGGCATCCGCAACATCTCTTACAGCGAAAAAGAGGTGAGAACAAACAAATGCGACATTCTGAGATTACTTTTATCACTAAACTGTGTAAGAAACGTGTATCACAGTTTGTGGCAACAGCTTTTATTAAGTGTTATACTGGATTAAAATTGTGTAAGTTTTCTGCCCCTATCAGCACCTCAGTTGAGACTCTTCTGTTGTTTGTTATGCCAGCATACAGCCGCCCATGAAACTGACAAATAAAGTATTCAACCTTACTGTGGTAAAAGCATCATGGTGGTTTTGTTGTGTCAGAATGATATGATATGAACTGTGCAGAGATCAGGACAAGTGACCTTTGTTAATTTCCTATGTTTCAGTTCACCATCAAACCCCTGGACAAGAAGAAAGATGTTTTCAAGTTCTACTCATCTCAACTGCGTGTCAACAAACTGGTTGGTTCACCTCTTTGTCCAATCTAAAGATCAGCTCATAAATTTAGTTTCCTAACCACAGATATCTTGCTTGTCAAAAGTCCCGAATGATTAAAAGATGTGGGCTGTCTCTCTCTTAAAGCAGTGGCCTATACTCCCTACTCTCTGCTAGAGTTGCTGAGGTAAAGTTAAGGCGAGTGCCCGATGATACACATTCTTTTTACATCAAATTTTTCACAATAACAGACTCTGCCTCTCATTATCATTGAATACTTTTATTTTGAAAAGCAACATGAACTGGAGTGTATTCAGCAGCAATTCAACAGCTCAAGAGTAAGGGGAAACATGAGTTCACACCACACAGCAAATTAAATATTAGGAAGTCTGAAGTCCTTAAATGCAGAATGAGAAAAATTAAACTCAGACTTTTAAGCACTGAACTTCCTGTCATCACATTGATGTAATTGTGACTCTGGTGGTTTAAACATATAGGTCCAGGAGGACAGACGGATGAGTTTTCCATTTAGGTTGAATTTTTTAAATTTGAGACATGATCATCCACATGATCCTAGAGCAGATATTACAGACTCATTTTTCATGGTTTTGAAACTTAATTTCACACTTAATGATATTTTTCATGGCTGAATTGTGGAAAGATTGCTATTAACAGCCTCCTGTAATACAACAAACATAAAATAAATAAATTGTTTACTGAGATTTTAAATTCAGCTAAAATCAGGATTTACAAGAAAATAGCTAACTTATGCTGCATTTTGTGTTTCCCAAACTAACTTTTACGAAATTAAGTCAAACACGAAATGTTCATAGTTTTAGTCTCTGACAAAAGCATACAGAGTTACACATCTTAATTTGTCTGATCAGTGATTTACCATTTTGATGAGCTAGTTAACTACAAGTTAAATCTTTTTGTTCACCTGCAGACTATAATAAGGCTGCTCTTATTATGCAAAAATAGCGTCCTGTTTTATGTTATGTCTTAAATTGTATTTCTGTATAAAATTTAAATGATCAAAATAGAACTTAAGAGTTTATTTCCTCCAGGTAATACCATATAGGCTAATCATAAAAGTGGGCTGACCCAGGCCTGCAAGGCCCACTTAGTGCCATGGCTAGTTTATCTTTGGTGGATGGCAGTGGTTTTTCATCCTTTTTTTTATTTAAATTATTCTTATTGTTATTTTTCTGGCCCTTTTTGAGCCTACCTCAGACAAATATTCCATGTTACAAAAACAAACAAACAAAAACAAAACTTTGTCACAAAGTAAAAACTAAACTAACAAATTAAGATGATATTGACAACAGGAAAGTCAAAAGCTAATGTATAAAACTATTTCAACATCCCAAACTGTTCTAGCCTGGCTCAGTAGTTTGTGTCCCCTGTGTCTCTAGATCCTGCAGTTGTGCATTGGTAACCATGACCTGTTCATGAGGCGGAGGAAGGTTGACTCCATTGAAGTGCAGCAGATGAAAGCTCAAGCTAAAGAGGAGAAGGCCCGAAAGAAGGTTAGCCCTCTTTCTTCTCTACTGGAGTAGTAAAATTAACAAACAAGACAGGATCAACTATAACATGAAAACTACAATCATAGTTACTCAAACATTATTGTTTGTCTTGGTCTAGATGGAACGGCAGATCCTGGCTCGTGAAAAACAGATGAGGGAGGAAGCAGAACGAGCAAAAGAAGAGATGGAACGAAGACTCTTCCAGCTGCAAGACGAGGCGCGACTGGCCAACGAGGCACTGGTGAGAGTTTCATTATAGGTTATGAACTGTTGAACATTTTTGTAAGTAAAGCAATAATATTATGATAGATATAGTCATAGGAAAACGACAAACCTATGTGAGCATAAACATCTGGCAGTCACTCACCTTTTCCTCATCAGTTTAGGTCCAGACCCTGTTCATAGTGCATCTGTTTCCGGTTTTTAAATGCACTTTATTTTTTGATTAATGGTGCATTTTCTCTAGTTGCGCTCTGAGGAGACAGCTGACCTCCTGGCAGAGAAGGCTCAGATTGCTGAGGAGGAGGCCAAGTTGTTGGCTCACAAGGCAGCAGAAGCTGAGCAGGAAAGGCAGAGATTAGAGGTCACTGCCATGAAGACCAAGGAGGAGAAGAGGCTGATGGAGCAGAAAATGAGGGAGGCAGAGCAGCTGGCTGTTAAACTGGTGGAGCAGTCAGAGAGGAGGTATGACATCAGCTCGACCAGTGTTGCATTTGAAATAGCAAATAATAAATTCACATAAATAATCCTTCTGTGTGTAAATACTTACCGTGATTTACTTTAAGTTCAAAATGAGGTGTGAAGGCTAAAATCCTTCCTCGCTGAGGTATTTTCTGCTTGAACTGAAAGGAAAATCTGCAAGATTCACAGCTTTACCAAAAAAATAGAGGGATGCCAAAACTAATAAATCTTAAGTTTAAATTTTTAATCTAATCAATCTGCAGTAAAGGCCATCTTTGGTTCCCACTTTAAGTAATTTGTGGGTCATGCAGATGAATGAAAAACATACTGCATTATTCTGCTCACTTGTTCTCGACTATGCACTCCATATTAATCCAGCAGTGCCTTTAATGATTTCCAGCATCCTTAAACAAACCAAACCTCTGGTTTTAGGTTAAAAGAGGCGGATCACCTAAAACAGGACCTGACTGAGGCGAAGGACGCTGAGCGGAGAGCCAAACAGAAGCTGCTGGAGATCACCAAAACAACATATCCTGTATGTTTTACATTGTTTTACATTGTTGCCTAATAGAAAATTTAGATGAAAAACTTAAAATCTAAATCTATTTGCTATAATATGTGATTTATCATCATGAGTGTATAATCTGTTGTGTGTCATTCAGCTCATAGCAGCCTACTCGACCCCTCCTGCTCCCCCTGCCCCTCCAGAAGCCGTGGACTGTGCCTATGACTCGGCATCAACGCGCCTTGACTTTAAAGACTCTGATATGAAAAGACTGTCAATGGAGATTGAGAGAGAAAGGCTAGTTTAAAATCCCAGCACACTTTTCTGGTTAGACTTTATAGCTCCGCTTGTTAATGATGTGTTGTTGTCCATTCATGCAGGCTGGAGTACATGGAGAAGAGTAAACACCTGCAGGATCAGCTGAAGGAGCTGAAGACAGAGATTGAGTCTCTGAAGCTGGAGGAGCAGCAGCAGCAGGCCGGCCTCTACAACCTCCGCTGTGAGGCAAGGGGATACATTCAGGAGCCTCCTGTGTACATACCTCACAGCAATGTATGTATGAGAGCTTCACATATTTTCTTTTTTGAGTAAAGATAGCAAAAGACTTAGGCAGAGTATAGATTTACTAAGATGCCAAATAGGGCTATTATCAATATCAATCTAAGTCTTATCAAAATATTTGGGATGCTGAAACATTTTGAAAAATCTGCTGAAATCAAGCCAGCACGTTGAATTGTGAGAGAGAGAGAGGGAGAGAGAGAGAGAACAGGGTTGGGAGGGGAAAGAATTTGAGTTCATGGCCCATTTTTGATTACATCAGTTTGAGATTTCTGAGTTCCAAGATTAAATGGAAGACACCTTAGAAATGTTCATCGACCACCATTTTTCCATGAGAAAGACAAGACTAAGACTAGCTAAAAATAGGTATTTGATGACTAAAACTCTGACTAAAAGTACGTTTAGTTTCCATCAAGGAGACCAATATGAGAGTAAGATGGAAGTTGGTTTTCATTGGACATTCAAAATCTGTAATATTTTTGAAACTGTGGGTAAATGTATCAAAACACAGTGCATATTTAGCCTTCCTGCCTCTCAGATAAAGAAAGCCTTTATTCCAGGTTTGGCAGAGTGCATAGACAACACATATGATTTGGAAACAGAATCAGGCAAAGACAACAAATCTTTTGACAAAAGGTAAAAACTAAAATGTGAGGACTTTTTATGCTTAACACTGGACTAAAATGTTATTGAGTTTCCATAGACTAAAAGTAGACTAGAAACTATAAGGGTAGAAATGATTAAATGTGATTAAACCTAATGAGCATTTTAATCTGAAGACTAAAATTAGAAATACCTGCCAAAATTAACCCTGAATCAAACAGTGTTAAAGTTCAGTTTCTGATTAGTTGGGCCCGCCCTTTCCCAAGAAACTTTTGTGTAATGCTGCCATGAATGCATGACACTGATATCTTACAAAAAACTATGTACAAGGGGGAAACAAAAGGAAAAACATAATTTAATCGCAATATTGGGTAAAGCACTACACTACCCAGAAGTATCACAGCAACTTTTTGATCTGTGGACCTGGACATTTCTGCTATCAGATGCTACAACTAAAATTACCTGTTGTGGAAAAAGTAGGTGGTAACTGAGATTTGTGTAGACGAGAACTGGCACTACATGTCACTTGCCACCAGATAAGCCAGTAGAAAATTTTCATCTGCAGTGGCCGGTTTCAACCTGAAGAGGACAGTCAATATACATATTATTAGAGCAGACTGCAGGATTCAAATACTTAATGTTTAAATGTTGAGATTTGGACCGTAACTGATCAGTATTATTAAATACCCAAATACAAATGTTTTCATCTGAAAAAGGTGAATTACTCCTTAAGTAACTATCAAGCAAGTAAATGAAAGTTGGGGCAAAAAACAGTTTATATAGTTAAATTTTTCATTATTTTTCTGGGGATTAAAAAAAATTAAACATGGTGGCCATGAAATACAGTTAGTACTGAAGGTATTAATTACATCTTGTCTTGTTTTGCAGCGAAACTCTGCGTACATGTCTCAGATGGCCTTCTTTGAAGAAGTTTGAATTCAGTCCTACAGAATGAGGGAGGAGGACACAAGCGGATGAGGCTCAGTGCTCTAGACTGTATGGGTAATTCCCATGGTTTAAAGTAACGGACAGACACAGAAACACCCTGACAGTGTGTTCTTGAAAGACTTTGACTTTGTCCTAAACAGCAGCATCTACTGCTGCTTTGGCTGCAGTCACAGGCTGTCCTGCTTGATGCTAACCATCTGCTACACTACAGAGCCTTTCACATGCCATTTATATTTTATGAACACCTTAACATGTGTGACACAGATCAAGGATCCGGTGCTGACGGTGGCCGTAGAAATAAGTTCTGATTTGCCATTGGTGTTTTATTGTGCTTTAAGGGATATGTAGTTGTCACATAGCCAGATAATACCTTAGCTAAAGTGGTTACAGCATTTTAGAGAGGAACTGAATTAAATATGTCATAACAAGCTTTAGGTCAGTTACCTGCATTAGGTCTAATTCTGTTATCTGGTTACAGTAATTTCAAGGATTAGGGTCATTTTATTTCACATTTTATTTTATTTAACTAACAAAGGGATTCTCAAACTTGGCTTTTCAAAGTAATACCTCAAAGAAAACCAAATGCCACTGTTATTGATCATACATCACCAAGCTATTGTTGTTGTAGCTCTAAAACAGATAGAAACAGCTAAAATCACTCCTGATTAATGGGATGAAATGTGAAAATCAAGATGGTAAACTTGCTCATACTTTATAAAAGTGGGAGGTCAAAAGTTGACAAGCAGGCGAGTGCAGGGAAAGTGTCGCAATGTGACACCATAAGAATTTCAAATGCAGTGTTGTTTTTTTTTGTTTTTCATTTGTCTTCCTGTTCATGAAAATGCCTTAACTGACATTATGCCCATACTTTTTTCAGTTTTATTCTTCATTATGATAGTTACAACTCTTACTCTGCCATTTCAACTTCTTGTGTTTTGTGCTCTTGACTGATCAGTGCCTTAAACTTTTTTATGTTATTAACTGAGTTTCTTGGGTTTCAGTTTGTTCTGTTTTTATTATTTTCTAGGCTTAGAGTTACATTCATTCGGGGGGTTTTGTCACATCCTGACTGTTTGAAAATACAGCTGATTGATGGCTTTCCATTGTGCCTTTTATCCTCAGCTTATGTCCTTCTCAGGGTGTTGGAGACAATCACTGCAGCTAGAGTCTCTTTGTGTGTTTTCCCCTGAGTTATGGCTCAATATCTGCTAATGTTTACTCTTAAAAAGGTTATTTTTAAGCCCCAAAGTAGGCCATGTTTTGAAAACAGTGCATGCACTTCATTTGAAAAATGCAGATTGATCAACCTGAGTAAACATCTATTCTCGACACTCCTCATTAGATCCTATAAAAGGGAGAGGCTGAATGCTAGTTGCCCATCCAGAGACCCTTAACATTTGCTTATTTGGACCTGTATAACTTGTATAACATTGTTATAAACTGAACATTGATGTTTTTTCTGGCGATAAATGAGTAATGTTGGTCACATGTTAATGAAAATGTGTTGAAAGCCAGATGGGAATTTTCTTTTTTCTTAATGTGCATATGGCTTACATGCTTTAGCTTGTATCTTTAACTTTATTTATTTGTGCTTTTAAATCCCTTAATGGCATCACCATACACATTCTATCAGATCTATCCTCATGGGAGACTCTTTACATTTAATATTTGTTTTTCTTTTAGTTCTGCCAAATTTACATCCAGTAAGAACTATTTAATCTCAGTGTTGTACTTTAAGGGATTTGGTTTACTTTAATGTGGCATCAATTCTCATGCTCAACTAAGTGCTTTTTAAATGTTTTGTAACCACAAGTTATTTGTATTTGTCTTGTTATTTCAGCAGTGATTTTACTGTGTATGATTCTTACTTTTTTCTGATGAGTTGCAGACAAAAGGAGCTTTTTTTCAGTTTTTGCTTCTTTGTGCCAGAAATACATAGGCAACACCCTACAAGGCCACACAATGCTCTATATGGGGTGTTTCAGTTTCAGGGCATGATTAGACATTTATAATTTTCATCTAAATATGCATTAAATTCCATATACTGCTTTTCAAAAAGTATGCTGGTTGGCTGATGTGAACCTTTTAGCAGGATATCTGACTCATTGCTAGTTTATCAGCCATCTGGACAAGGATTGAGTGTGCCATATTTCATTGAAGTTTTGCTCTCTTTCAGTGATGAATGGATACATATATCACAGTAGTTCAAATAAAGATTTCAGGATTTGAATGTTTTTTGGAGATCTGCTCACTTGGACTTAAAACTAGAGCTAACTGAAGGTAATCGGTGTACATCTAGTCCACTGTTACATGTGGTTGCAAATCAAATAAATCCAGTTGTCACCTGTAATTAGGGCCAGAGCCTCACAAACGGTATGGAGGACCCACTTATAATTCAAAGGACTCTTTAATTTTTTTTTCTCTGTGTTTTCTCAGTTTTTAGTGCCTAAACATGCTCAAAAGCTCCCAAGACTTGGCAGGTTCATCAGGACTGGTAAAATGTGATTCTGCAGATCTGCAGTCGAGGTGGGAGAAATTGTCTAAATAGCGCCTCCTATCAGCATTCAGAATGAGACGAGTTGGGCTGCAGACCGTACATCTCTGATGGCCAGTGTGACAGACTGTTGGTCTGATACTCTGCCAGAAAGGAAATATAGACTAAAACTTAACTTAAAACCTGACCTGTAAAAACCTAATTACAAAACATTTAATGAAGTTGAGTAAACCATCTTCTTACAGTAAAAAAGCTTGTCTACGTAGCTTTAGTAGCTGTGTTAGCTATGTAGCTAACATAGCAAAAGCTAAGTTCATAAAGCTGCTACGTTGTTATGTCATCTATGTAGCTCCATTAGATTTGGCTATGTTAACTAACTCACATTGCTAAAGCAAACTTTGTTACTTTGCCTCATGCAGTAACCTTAATTACGCACCTAGGTTAGTTTTGGATTGAGCTGAGCTTTAAGCAAGCCACTGTTCAAGTAAATACTTCTTAAATAGGTCCATGATTTAATCCGGGGTTAGACCTCTAAACTTTCTCTACCTTTTCTTGATGAAATGTTTTTCAGACTGTAATGTTTGCAATATTGTTAACTCATCTAACTTCATGAAATGTAATTTCATGAATAAAATGTAATTATTTAATTTTCAGTCTTAAACTAGAAATATATTTTAACCGAAAAGTACGGTATGCCCGTTCTCAGGTACACGGTGTCACAGATGAATCGTCTGTAAGAGTGGTCTGCAGCCAGATTGTCTTGTCTACAAAGTGGCATCCCCTTCAGTGAGTTTCTCCCTTAATGATGAAATTTGGTACGCATAGCTGGCATCCTGAGACCTTAAAAGTTGTTATGGTGAATTCCCAAGAAGAAGTCTACTATTTTGAATAAAGTAGAATTTTTTACTGACCATTTTCAAGGGATCTTCTGGGTTTAATTCTTCATTGGAGGTTTGTCCAATCCAGCTAAATTTTGTTTTACAGCTTAAAGAGACCATCATTATAAAAGATTATTCTGTTTTTATACCAAAGCTCAATGGACAAGCATATTTGAAATGGCATATTTGACAAGTAAAGGGAATAGTTTTTATCTCAGCTGTAAATGGTCAGATCTTACCCAAACTTCATGTAGATTCAAGGCTCTGGCCCTGTACCAATTCACACAGTTGCCGTTTCTCAAAGTCCAGGATAATTGCTCTGTAAGAAGGATCCTTCTAAGTCAGGTCCTTTGAAGGTGAAGCAAGAGTCCTCCCTGGCAGCTGTTAGACACACATTTAGAAGAGGCTAGCGACTGTGCGTGATTACGTCATGGATATGGATATATACCCAGCAGCAGCAGAAGCCAAATTGGAAAGGGTACTGACAACAGCACTGTAACTTTGTTACAGAACATTATTCATATACAGCAATTGAAAGTGCTTTACAGAGCCAAAACAAGGCATCTCAAACATCAAGAGCATCAAAAAAAATCCCTGAATATATAAAACACTACATAAAAAAATCAAAATACAGGATTAAAAAATCATATAATTAGCTGAAATTTGAGAAAATATTACAGCTGTTGAAATCAAAATTCATAAAGACAGCAAAAAGGGTCATTTTCAAATAATAGCTCAATTAGAAACCAATACTAATTAAATTAAAACAGGGTTTAAAGAAGATCTGGGGGAACTGGACTTAAATGCAGTGAATGAAATAGGTTTAAGATCCGTTTCGAAAGAGCTAAGAGATTTGGAAAGGCTCAGCTTCTCTGGTCTTTGTTCCACTGGTGTGGGACATACAAACTAAAAGTTCATTCACACTGCTTGGTTTTGGTTCCTGGAACAGTTGGTATACCAGTCCCAGAAGACCAAAGGGGGTCAGGATACTTCATAAGGAACTTAAAAAAATCAGATTGGTATTTTGGCCAAGTGTGTTTAATGCTTTATGTACTACCATCAGGATTTAAGAATCTATCGTTTGACTCACAGGAGGCCAGCGTACAGATCTGGGGACAGGTGTAATGGGTTCTGATGTGTTTAGGACTCTGGGTGCAGCTTTCTGAAGGATTTTTTTTAACAGACCCCTGAAAACACCATTACCAGTCAGATAAGCATGCTGTCCACTTTATCAAGGACTACACAGAACTTGTAAAAAGGAAAAAAAGAAACATTTCACTGTTGTTCAGTTAGCTTTAATGAGATTAACACTTTATGCAGCATTGTCTGTTGACATACTTGATTTTCATTGGCTGTAGAGTGACTGTAGTTCACTAAAATGATTCGGTCAGTGTTAAAGGCATAGTTTAAGTAAGCTGGTCACCAGCGGGCTCAAGAGAACAAATATTTACTTTCACTGGGCCTCAGTGGCCTACCAAATAATTTACATGACACATTTTTTGGCAGATGAAGTAAAGACTTAAGTTTTGCTCTTTGAATTTTTATCAGACAATCCTCAGTCATACTAAAAGCTGTCAGGATTAGTGTGTTTCTCTCTGTGTTTATATCAGCTTGCGATTTCTCACCAGAGTTCATATCACATCATCCAAGGCCTTAATTTAGACTGCCAAACAGAAAAACATGTGCTGCTTTTCCCATTCATCCATCCAGATGAACCTTGAATACCAAATAAAACTAGCCAACTCTTCCTCCGCCTGTCTGTGGAGACATCTAGTGTGATGATGAGGGTTGCTGTAGGTTTGCTGTTTCTGCTGCACTGCCTGTCAGGCTCACAGGCTCAGGGGGAGGATGGACGCCTCTCTGAGGGAGGGAATACCTCAAAGCAAACCACCCCTGATATCTGGGCAGAGGTAAAGGCATTGAGAGACATGGTGGTACAGCTCAATGTAGAGCAGAGGTACCTGGAGGCCATAGTGAAGGAAAGTGAGAGCCAGGTGGAGGAACTGAGAGTAGAGCTGATCATCACCAAGATGCATGTGGAGCAGCTGCAGACAGAGAATTCAGGTAAAGACTTCTAAATCCCAGAAAATGTTGACGATGGTGACTTATGAACTCTAAGAGACTCATTTTAAGTGTGTCAGATAGGATGATTTAAATAACTTTACTGAAGCCAACAGAAGCTAATGTGTCTTTTAAAATGTTTATGAACTCAACAAAATCCAAACCCTTTTTCAGCCCAGGCTGCAGGACTGCAGTCTTTGGAAACTATGCTGTCGGCCACTGAGAGCAGAACATCAGCATTAGAAAAGGAGAGTACAGGTATTTCACTGATAAACAGTATAGTTTAAAAGCTCTTACATGTTTCCCTTAGGTGTTATTTTTTCTTGTGTAGAACATTGCATATGCACCGTGATGAATGCAGTTTTGTTCAAATTCAGTTGAGAATTACTTGGGGCTCCAGGCCAGTAGGGGGCTCTCAAGGGCTACAATCTTCAAACCACAGCAGTGTCTAAAGTTTGTTATGACTGAAACCTTTCTAGACAGCCCAATCTGACAGCATTCAGTCTCAGTGCAATGCTGGTTGTCACATACATTAGTCACTAAAAGTCACCAAAGAGAAATAAGGAGGTGGTAGATACCTGGGAGAAAGCAAGATTAATGTTTGTCAGTATGTTTTTATGTGGCAATGTCTAAGCTGAGCAACCACCTTGTGCACATTACATGTTTTTTTTAATAACACTTCTTTTTAGTGAGCCCTAATTACCTTACCTTAGTAATTAAAAAGTCATTTTAGTGTAACAAGTATCATTTAGTATAATTACTCAAGAGTGAGGTGGTAATACCCTAGTAATAACTTGGCAATATTAAGTACATATTTACCTAGTAATGATGTATTAATTATACAGTAATTCCTTCTAATATTGTGGCAATATCCCAGTCATTAGGGGGTATTTTACCAAGTAATTTCTTAGACATTAGATTTTTTAATTTTCTGTATAAGTTGCTGTATTATTTTCAAGCAAATTTTAGGTAATTTCTGAATGCCTTCATTCCTAATAAAAAAAAACTTGTAGTTATTTCTAGTAATTTTTCTGTCACTTAAAAAAATGGATTGGAATTTAATAGGACAAAATCTGGATTAAAAGTGGCAAAAACCATCAGACAAATGCTGAAAATGGGTTTAAAGTGGCAAAAATGGGCATAACAAACAGTGAAACGCAGTTAAACCAGCAGAAATGGACTTGAGAAGTAATGAAAAGTGATAAATAGTGGCAAATATGAGTAAATAGGCAACAATCGGGGGAAAGTGGCAAAAATGGGCAGAAAGTGAGATAAGATAGGAAAAAAGTGGTGAGTGGTAGAAATGGGTGGAAAAGGTGGTTTAAAAACTGGCACAAAAAATAGTTTCAACATTAATAGACATCAATAAATCACATTTTCAGCTCCAAATGAAGTTACTGTAGCCAGGACATTTACACCAATGCCCCTGATCCTAAACACGTTAATACCATCAATAAATCACAACTGGGGAGGGCTAATTTTTATGAGACTTAAAGTCTCAGTGGTTTTAACAGCTGCTTTGGCTGAGCAGCTTGAAATAATGGTGTTCTCTCTACTTACCTGTTTCAGACATTGCCCTGGTGCGCTTGTGAAGACATCTGAAGTACAAATGAGAATAATCTTTAGTCTTTCTTAAGACAAACATTTGATGAAAGTTTATGTTGTAGTTTTACTGAATGATAAAGGTGAATTAGCAATAAGCCTCCTGAGTTTTAAAGCAAGGTGGTCTTCAGCTGTTTTTAACAAAACAAACCTCTAAACTGAAATCTGAAAACAAAACATTATTAATAATATATCATTGGCAAAAAACTCTTATTTCCAAAATCAACACTCTACAGGGAATTTTTTAAAATGCTGTATTTTTCATTATATTTTCACTCTGAATAGTCAAAGTCAGGCAAATTGTGACATCAGAAAGAATCCTCTGCAAGTCACATTGATCAGTTTGTTTCCCATACTTAAACAGTAAACTTTGTCAAATTTAAATGCCAGCCTTATTTTTTGTCCTTATATTTCCATCAGATTTGTGCAAGAAAGAACATGCTGGATAAATATCACTGGTTCTTGAGAAAAAGAACAAAACAGATTCAAAATTTGACTTTGTACTTTTGTTTTACTTTTTCAAACTGGATATTTGTGTAGGTTAAAGTCTCAACTAGCAGTTGTTAAGGAGCAGATTTTTGATTCAACACTTTTTTTCCAAAATAAGAATTTTTTGCCCATCATATCTTGATTTTTGTGAAGTCTTTAGACACACTGCAGTGTATTTGATTCTTATTTTATTGATTCGAGAGAAATGTCAAGTTTTTACTTATGTAATACTGATATTCAGTTATGACATTTAGTAAAAAAATTAATTATTCAAAACTTTTTAAAAAATCTTAGGATTTAAAAATGTTTTGATTTTAACTTTATGTTTTATTAACCAATTTATATTAAACCAATGTTTTAAATAAACAAGTTAATATTGCTTATATGATTAGCTGTTACTTTGACAAATAAGTAGGAGAAACTCAAAAGAGGATAATGCATTTTGTAGAACAAGCAAACCATCATCTGACAGAGTTGACAAACTTCTGACAGAGTACCAACATCTGACAGAGTATACAAAGGATATAAAAAGTATGGCTTAACCTAGCCCAGATAATGATCTTAATTGACTATAGATAAAGAAAGATAATGAAAATGAAAGGTAAACCAGGCTCTCTGCATGCTCTTCTAGATATTTTTATATATTTAGTATTTTTTGGACCCCCCCGGTTTGGATTGTGACTTTGGCAACTTTTTTTTTTTTTTTTTTTTTTTTTTTTTTAAGAATTTGACTTTTCAGTTGAGCAAAGCTGAGTAACATTGAAGTAGATGTTTGGGTTATGAAAAATAAAGGTTTTCTCCCTATAAAATAACACAAATAGCTGTTAATATCAAACATAAAACATGAAGAATGAAAAGCAGTTGTAGACAGTGATCATCATTTTGTGAATTTTTAGGAACCTTTGTAGCATGAATCAGAATTTGACTCTTAAAGACTGTTACATTGATGGCTGCTGTGTTCTCCACTGTCCTCACATATTTTAGACTTGGAGGCCAGACTGAGGCACACTGAGAGTGAACTCGTCACTAGCAAGTCCAGGATCGACCAGCTGGAAAGAGAAAATGCAGGTGATGATACATGAACAAAAAGAACAAAATTACAGGATACAAAGTCCAGTCCAAATCTGATGTCTTGTTACACATTTTTCTTGTGTTGGCAGAGAAACCAAAGGTGGCGTTTTTTGCAGGTTTGAAAAATGCAGGACTTGTTGGCCCGTTCAACACAGAGATCACACTAAAATACAGCAAGGTCTTCACCAACATCGGCAATGCTTACAATCCGGCTACAGGTAATAAGTGCTATGTAAATGAACTAGAGATGTTGTTTAATGTTCACTTAGGGTTCTTATTGATCTAAATGTTTCTGCTGTTGCTGTTTCTCATATTTCTGTGTAGGTTTCTTCACGGCACCAGTCCAAGGGGTCTACCAACTCCAGTTCACTTTGTATGGCGGCAGAACAAGTTATTCTGCCGTATCTTTGATCAAGAACGGTGAAAGTATTATGTACAATGGAGTGGATCAATATGGCGATTATTTTACTAACTTTGTTGTCTTGGAGCTCTTAGCCGGAGATGAAATTCACCTGGTTCTTCCAGCAAATAATGTTGTCTATGATAGTACAGGTAACCACACCACCTTCAGTGGCTCTCTCCTCTTCCCTCTTTAAGAATACAACAGGACTGATTTGTTTTAATGGGCTAATCTTTATAGAATATTGATTTATCTCAGCATCCATGTAAGTAACAAATAATATGACTTTAATTTTGAATAAAGTCTATTTTCCCTCATCCAGTAAAAAAATTCACATATTATTTCATATCTCTTTAAAACTTCACAGACAACTCAGTGGACAAGTCAGAACTCATCTGAACCCTGCGTTATCAAACATTCATCCTTTTACTGTTCACTTATTTCCTTTAAGATCCATGAAAAGTTCCTTTTTTGTATTTTGTATTTAAGTTCACGTTAAAATCTTCTTCGCATCCAAAAAGGAAGTCAATTACCCTTTGGTTCCAAAATGACACAAAAACTGTTTTTAAAAGCAAAATACTGGAATTTCAAGATGCGATTAAAAAAAGGTGCAATTAGCGCGATTACCTACATGAAATATTAGATGAATCATGATTTGAAGATCTTCTGTGGTATTGAAAGAGGCATTGAAAGTTTGACTTTTACTAGTATCATATAAAAACTTTAAATCCTGGTGTTATGACTCACTGAAATAACCTTATTACACAACTGTGTATCACTCAGTTGATGACCATCAGCAAGAAGAACACACCGTTACCAAGAAGGAATAATTGATGTTTGGTTGGAAATCACAGTTCATTTAATGAACAATACCAGTACAGAACAAGAGAGTTAATGTGCCAAATTAAAGCTGGTGGCTAATTTCTCTCTATAGGTTTTTTTTTTGTTTGTTTGTTTTAGATGACGCCACACAGCAGTGGAGAACTCCCCTTTGGGGAGTTTTGGGGCTTTAAGCAGTTAGCTGCTGTATGTCAAGCATTCAAAGTGCAAAAATAAAACACTCTTTATTCTTAAATGGTCATGGTTTCAGGGGTTTCTTAGCGGATGTCTGTCCAGTCTTGCTCATTGTGACAGGAAATCTGCCTCTTTTAAGAGATCTGGATTTTCTGATTTTCTGGAAAAAAAAAAAAAAGAAATAAAAAAATTTAAAAAACAGGCAAAGGCTTTTTAAATGAACAGTAATTATGGACTTGGCTCCAATCAGACTTTGAATGACCAACTGTGATCATATCAAAACCACAGCTAGGAGTGTGATTGGGTTGATGTCGGTCTGTTTACCGTGGGAGGAGAACAGAGAGGACAACAGTGGTTAAAAAACAAAAAGAAGAAGAAACAGAAAATACATCTACACTCTAGATTACAAGTAAACATGTAATGTTTAAAGGCTGCTGAATGGAAAAGGAAATGTCAACAGACTGGAATGATGAGGCAGAAAAACTTAGTCAGGTACTGTGCTGATTCATTCAGATCAGATGTGGTCATCATGTCTCACTTCACCATCAGTGGAAAAGTTCAGCTTATTATGAGTAATGAAAGCTATTTCACCTCATTTTATGAAGGCTACAGAAGTAAGCATTGCTAGAGATACAACTCTAACTGTAGAGACAGGCTGTGTTTTGCAGCACGCCCCCAGCCGTTCATGTCCGCTTGGCTCCTGCTTTTACCTCAATACTACCCCCTCCAAGTAACTTCATTTAATATATAATGGAACTTGCACTATACGTCCACTGTGGAAGTGTGTCCAGAACTTTTCATCTCCTTCATCTCCTCAAATGCGTCAAGCATAACACAGGCTTCACTGTGTTGTGGCAGTCTGAAATGGGCTTAAGGGACTATTTGTTTTTGAAGGGAAAAAAACATTATTTTTGAAACAATAAAATATTTTTTCATTAATATTGTGTGTGTATATTGTGTATTCTGTGTTTCTCACTGGTGAATCCATCTTGCAAAGCTCCCGTCTGAACCATCTGGGCCCCGTTAGAAAGTGACAGGACCAATCAGCGTTGAGGGGCAGTACTTTCGAGCGCTGTAGAGTCATGGTGTAAGCAAGCAGCAACAAGAGGCCTGTGCAATTATGGAGGAAGACATTAACGTGGATGCTGCTAAAGCACCAGTTTTATTAGGACTTCATTAAAAGAAGAACAAAGAACAGAAATGAGTTGTTTTCTTTTCGAAATGATAAGTCTTGTACTGACATGTCTATAGTCACCATGGTTCACGTTATGCAGTTCCCTATGGAGTTTAGTCCTCAGTAGGGGCGCAGCTCAGTAGCAGCTAGGTCATGTGTTTTGTTGCTCTAATTGGCCCGTGAAGATGTGACACACAGAATGTTCGTCCAATCACCCTACAATATTTTTCAAAGGCTCTGCCCTTTGCCAAACACTGTCTTTGAGTGGATCTGGCGTGCCAGATTAGGTGATGTATATTTAGCAAGACAATTCACAGTGAGCAGGCTGTGGTGGAGGTGGAACTTCAACAGTGTAAGACAAGACTCTGAACCCTTGTAAGGTTTTTTTGTCTTTAGGTCAGTGGCTCTCAACTGGTTGGGCATCGGGACCCACCAAGACCTCCTTAAGAGAAATTGCGAACCAGATTTTTGAAAAAGTTCAACCACTCAAATCATAATTTAATATAAATGTTGGGCCCTAAATAATAATAATAATAAAAAAACATAAGCATGGAATTTCGGTAATTT
Organism: Cheilinus undulatus; assembly: GCF_018320785.1. Taxonomy (NCBI): domain Eukaryota; kingdom Metazoa; phylum Chordata; class Actinopteri; order Labriformes; family Labridae; genus Cheilinus; species Cheilinus undulatus. The sequence continues at coordinate 22,536,142 of NC_054876.1, read as the reverse complement.
CTTGAGGAATTTCCTCATTTTCTTAGGAAAACCAGGTGTGTATACAAAGAAAAGGAGATAGATAAGAAGAAAGCTTGCAACAAATGCTGAAATTTACTCTTCATCATAGGAAACCTTAAAGAAAATACATGTATGAATTTTTCTGATGTCCACTCAGGGTTAGAGAATTTCTGCCACATTTTTTTTTCCCTGGCACACATCTGCGAAACATTTTTGGGTCCTGACCCACCAGTTGAGAACCAGTGTGTTAGGTGTATTTACTCTGCATGTCTGTGCTGCAGTGAAGCTTTGCCATCATTGACATCTGAAAGATTTTTACAAAGTTTTCTGAATAAAGAAAAGAGTTGAGAGTCATGTTCAGCCAATTTTACCTTTACCATTGCAATGATGGCTCAAAGAGAGATAAATCCAAGCAAAAACTAGAGGTGTGTTTAAGGTTCTAATGTAGCCCTGTGTAGAGAGTAGAAGACAGACACTTAAAAATGACAAGATTTTAGTGTCCAGGAGGAATAATGTAGTCTCTCTAACAATATCAAAGAAGCTTTCCCTGTTAAGTTCCTCTTTTCTCCATAGACAGTCTAAACGGCATTGATTGATCCACCCTGAACAGATTATGATTACACCCCCAAAAAGGTTTTCTAAGAACTAAAGAAGAGAGAGATAAGAGGATGAAAGAGAGAGTTTCCCTCACAGGGAATTATCACAACAGCGTGTCCAGCGGCCACAGGGAGCTCAGATTTGGAGGAACGAGTATCATTCACCCTGAGATTGGTTCACAACCTTTTTAACTATGGAGACTGTCTCTCACGTCAGTTTTCACTGCAGACCATCTGATGCCATACGGCACATGCAGATTAGAAGTGGAATGAGAGAAGGGGCACATTTTTAGGTTGTTTCCACCAAGCGGTCTGGCTCAGTTCGGTGTGGAATGGCACGCATTTTTTTGTGTTTTCCTAGAGCAAAAGTTGGAAAGGGTCCTAAAAAACCGACCTGTATGGTCCCACTTTTCGGCACCCTTCCCGTAGGGGTACCAATCTTACCTATCCATCCCAAAAAGGAGGAGCTACACACACAACAATAGGGGGTTGTACTGACTTCACGTCAGCGGCGGCATAGCTGCTCAGCTGCTCAGGCTGCTAAACACAGAAGTCTGCTCTGTGAGGAGCAGTGAGAACGGGAAAAAAATTGACTAATGTCTACATTAATTGGGGATATTTGGACTCAAGGGAGATCAAAACTGTTTCCTAACTGTGGATACTGATGTCTGGCCACAAATCAAGTTTCCTGACATTTTAACATAATTGATATGTGGTTTGTTTTTTAAACACTCTCAGCTGAAATAAAGTGGTTTAATGCATATTCCCTACTGATTTCTGTCACTCAACCTTTCTATAACTCTGCGGCTGGACCAGCTGACTCACACTGCATGTGATGTCACATGCAAAGCCTTTACAGCCCTCCCACCAAGTGAGGGCACGGGTGTCTGTGGAAACGCAAACTATTTTGGGGTTTAGCATACCAAACCATACCAAACCGTACTGAATTAAACCAGAACCCTTGATGGAAACAAGGCTTTAGAGACTCAGTTTAATTCTTTGCAGCACTGACTGTGAAATAATGTCCTGCAAAGGCAAAACAAGAGAACAGGTCTTTGAAAGGGTTTTGCTGTGAATGCATTAAAGAAGTGCAGTAATTGAAAGCTGAAGGCCTTGTCTTCACAAGAGAAAAATGCAAACACGGATCTTTCTGTAAGCGTGATGCATGATGAGTTCAGGTGGGAGGCGTTGTCATCAAGGCAAATCCCAGCAAAATAATTCTAATGTCTTATTTTCGCATTACACCATGCATTCAATACAAACAGAATCAGGGGATCTTTCTGTAGAATTGTATCTTGGAAAGGATCCAATTTACACACAGGTACCTGGGGATCTACACGCTGCATCTTCAGAGATATCGATCCTCATGGCTGCTCTGTCCCACTGCAGATGAAAGCTCGGAAACACCCTGCTGAACATAGTGAGGAATGAATGAAGCCCTGAGAGAGAAAGAGAGGCGGACCAGAATAATCCTGACTTACACTCAAAGGAATCAGGCCATAGTCTAAAGATGAACAGACAAGGATTCAGCTGCTGTCTCCTCATACATCCTCATTCTGTGATTCAGTGTAGGGAATTCAACTAGAGGTTTTTTGACAGATATTGTATAAGAGTATTGCAGACTTACTGTTCAGTTCCTCTGTAAAATACAACACTAAAAAGCTTTTATTTTATAAAATATTTTAATTTTTAATTTGCAACCAAATGCCATGTTTAGGCTTTATTACATAATAGCTTGTTTGGTCTAGTTTAGAAAAAAAAATACATGGCCAGGGAGATATTTATGTTAACTTTTTTGCCAAGACCTATATCAGAAGATTAACAACAGTACCACAGCTGTGTGTCGGGGTGCTTTCACACCTGGTTCATTTGGAGAGATTAGTCCAAATCAAGTTGCTGTTCTCCTTTAGCCTGGCTCATTTGGACATATATGTGATAGATTCCCCACTGCCATTGCCATTTTCCAGCAGGACTTGGCACCTGCCCACACTGCCAAAGGTACCAAAAGCTGGTTCAATGACCATGGTGTTACTGTGCTTGACTGGCCAGCAAACTGGCCTGACCTGAACCCCTTAGAGAATCTATGGGTTAGACACCAGACCCAACAATGCAGATGACCTGAAGGCCCCTATCAAAGCAACCTGGGCTTCAGTTACACCTGAGCAGTGCCACAGGCTGATCGCCTCCATGCCACGCTGCATTGATGCAGTAATTCATGCAAAAGGAGGCCCAACCAAGTATTGAAGGCATAGAAACGAACATACTTTTCAGAAGCCTGATATTTCTATCGAAAATATCATTTTTTAAATTGATCTTATGTAATATTCTAATTTTTTGAGACACTGAATTTTGGGTTTTCTTATCTGTAAGCCATAATCATCAACATTTCAAAAAATAAAGGATTGAAATACTTTACTCTGTGTGTAATGAGTCTATATAATATATTGGTTTCACTTTCAGAAACAAGTGACAAAAAACATTGAACTTTTTCATGATATTCTAATTTTTTGAGATGCACTAGTATGTTAGCTTATGCTACATTTGCTAAAGCTGACATAGCTAGTGTTAGCTACATTAGCTTTGTAGCTATGTTAGCTTTAGCTGTAACTATGTTACCTACATAGATACTTTACCTATATAGATAACATTAGCTTTAGCTACATTTGCTAAAGCTCATGTTGCCAAAAGCCAAAGCTAACCTGACCAATTTGGTTTATATATATAGTGTAGCTATGTTAGCTGTAGCTTAAAGCTAAATAAGCTAAAGGGAGCCACAGTTAAAGTAACTACTGCTAAAACAGGTCTACATTAAATTAAGACCTGGATTAGATCTCTGACCTATTCTTCTGTTTATTTAAGAAATATTAATTAGTCTGTAAAGTTTGCAATGTAGTTATTTCATGAATTTAATTGCCAAACCTTGTTTATGAATAACGTTGAATTTAAAAAATCCAAAACTGGAAATACATTATACTGGTAAGGCAGCATATCACTGTGGCGTTCTGCAAGAGGGGGCGTCTAAGGTCTTCGGTCTGTAGCTTGTAACACTTCACTTTTATCAAGTCAGCGTTAATCACACACAGGGGGGAACTTTCAAGGAAAGTAGAAAACCTCTTTATGTAGAGAATATATCCCAATAAAATAAACAACAAACTCCGCATGAACAAAACCAATAAAGCTCTCAAGACGTCATAAATTCAAAAGGTTTCACATTTAATTAACACCAGAATGAAAGCGCGCATTGCGCGTAAAGTTAAATCAAAAGTATGTCACAAAGAAAATACTGGTTTGATCACAGTCTTTATAATACTAACTAAAAGTAACTAAAAACTAAAAGTCCCAAACTAACGAAAAACGCAAACTTATCCTTCTTCAAGCACTTTTAAGTGTCTTTTAAGAGTTTTTAACAGTCCGTGATGCACGCAAACACAATACTCTTTAATCCCCCAGGAAACGAAGAAAAAACGCAAAAACTCCACACATGGAAAAACCCCAAAAACAAAAATATGCGATCGATCGCTATAAACTGGTATACCAGGTAAAAAAGTAACAAAAAGAGGCGATCTCACCCAGATCCAGGAATATATTCCAGGGGAAAGCTTCCTTTGTCTGCCTCCCAACGCATGCTCCAGCTACCACACTGAGAGGTCCAGCAGGGATATTGTTTAAGGTCGGGGATATTTCAAACTTGATGCTAATTTACCAGACAGCTCTTTACTTTTATTTTACTTTCAGGCCCTAAATTCTCAGGTTAGCCTGTGCCTTTGTCTCTTTCCCGGTCCTCTCTTCTCCACCTCTTCCCCCACGACACGTCCTCCTTAAATTATCTCGTCTTTTCTTCTCATCATTTTACACATAAATCAATATACAAAAATGACAGCAGGCATCCACATATTATACCTTATACATACACTCTCATTAAATTATCTATTTGGTGACACTGTCACAAGCTGAACCTCATACAGTATGTACAGTAAACATTTAGTCGTCTCTTTTCTATTCGGAATCGCTGTGTCATTCCCAAAAACTCTTTGGGACTCTTTTTATCTGAATTCAATAGAGTGACCCAGCTTTTTTTGGAAACAGAGCTGTACTCTAAAGATGGGCTTTTCACATGCTACACAATAGAGATCAATTGACTTTTGGAGCTAGCCTCTGGTGGACACTCTGGGAAGTGTTAGTTTGCTACTGGCTTCTTTATAAACAGGGGAGGTTGCAGCAGACATCTTTCTTGACTATTTAATTTAATATCATTGAAATAATATAAAAGTTAGAGTAAGCAGCTATATCAGGCTGTTGTCCTCAAAGCAGGCAGTAAAAGTTCAGGTCCGATCTCAGTCACCATATATAAGCCTAATACAAAGCTTAAACATAAAATATTCAATTCAAAGCTAATGAAGCATGTGTGGATCCTGTGGTTATTCTGCCAACATATTTGAAAACACTAAAGTGTTGGCTCTCTGACTCTCGTGCTTGTGGCTTTAAGTCTTACCTCCAATGCCATAAACACAAATTGTGGGCGTCATAGGTAATGAGACATTAACACAGCAGTTTATCAGAGACAGCATCTGGCTGCTCACTGATGAGTCTTTTACTGCAGGTTTATATAGTTGTTATTGTTATCAGTCAAGTGGCCTGATTGAATGTGAATAAATCATGGCAGTTTTAATTGTTTGTTCAAAGATATGAAAACTCTTTAATATCATCGTCATAAATTACACCATGCAGGTATCTTCCTGCGTCTTTAAACAGCAGTGCATTATTTCCACTTCTATTTCCAGTCCATCAGTGAAGTCCATGAGGATCTATGGATGCTTATACTATAAGGGTGGACTGAGTGCTGAGGATTTCTGACACTCCCCCTATGTCGTCCCATGGATCCAGCCCTTCACATGAGGAGGTCAGACTGTGAGGCATCTGTTGATCCCTCATGAGTTAGCACATATGCTGGTGTGGTCTTTTTTCAAGGTCAAGGGGAACTTTCACTCATGATGTCGCAGTGTTAACAGCAGAGTGTGAAGAGCACTATCCATGATTGGTCCTCACGGGTGGAAGGACAGGGAGGAGAAGGTGCCTTTTTTTAACCTTCACTTGATCTACAGACTCAACAGCATGCTCACTCACACACCCACACATTTTCATTTACATAGCACAGAAATATGTCTGAGTAAAGGCAAGAAACACCTCTTAGTGGGAACTGACAGAGATTTAGTGGAACACTAAGAAAAGTCTCCATATGTTGTATTTTTTGCAGTGGCTCTGCCTAAAACCTTGATTTTAGAGCGTTTCTCAGCAGAGCTTATTGTTTCAAGATTATGACCAAGCAACAACTGACTTCTGCTCTCCTCTGTGGTATTAGGGTTTTTTTTTTTGTTTCTAATAGCTTCTTGTGCTTGATATTTACATTTATTTGAAAAAATATCACAAGAAATTATAAAAAAAGTTGTAAAGAAATCCTGTCCTCACATAGGAGTTCTAGACTTGGATAAAGTTCCCCCAAAGAGATGAAATCAGACACTTTCTCCTCCCAGCTTTTATTTTGGCAGCTATTTTAGATGAGGATTTATTTTGAAGACTTGCAAGAATGTTATTTTAAGTGTTTTATAACCTTTTATTGTTATATTTAGACAATGACAACAAAAAGAAAAATGGAGTATAATTTTTGTCAATAAAAAGTGGCAACATTTTTGTCATTACCTTTAGTCTGTTTTCTCTGTTTAGTTTAGTTGGCCAAAATTATAAAATAAAAAGCAATGTAAAACACAATAATGTAATAATGTACCCTAAGTATTTTAATCAAAATGTATTAATTCACTTATTAATATTCCTTAATAATTAAAGTCTTTATTGATGCAACTATCAATACTTTTCTATGGTGGCTTAGAAGTGCAACACAGAGACTTGAAACAAGTTAACATTACCAATTTTTTTTAAACATTTTTTAACAAATTTTTTAAAACACTTTTACAGAGGATGAAACAAACCTACAATTTACAAAACAAATTTAAAAAGTCAAATATAAAATTGCAATATCCGAAACACTAAAAAAAACTTTGAATCAATTGGAAAGTTGGATAGTAAGTGTGCACAGTGACAAAGAACAGCTGCTGCTAAAGGTGTTTTTGCACTCAGGATTGTAGGTGCTGAAAAATACATTTGTTTTGTATTAAAAATGGAATCACCAGCACAAAAAGAGTGATCTATGGACAAATCAATTTTTGTTATTTTTTGAAAATACATGTATTGTCTCTATTTGGTCATTTGAAGTGTAATTTATTTGCATTTTTATGTGTTTGAAATAAAATTATCACATCAAATAAGAAATACATGTCTGCACTGTGCCTTTTTCTGACCTCCTTTACATTTTTTAAGAATATTGGTCTAAATCAAATAACCCGTCAGGGTTAGCCTGCAGGTCACTAGCCAATCTAAACACCTCTGTGAGGCCTTTGTTTTCATGCTAGCATTCAAACTGCTTCTATGTGATGGCCTAACAGCTCTCTCTTTCTAAAACTCACTGTTTTGCTTCTTTCTTCTTTCTTCAGGTGCCAGTGTTTCTGACCAAGAAGTCTGCCATAAACAGCTCAGTTGAAAACACAATTTGGCAACACTGGCCTGTATTTCTTTGCTCATGGTGCTGACTGCCTCTTTGATTGTGTGTCAATCTTCGCTCTTTTTGTGTCTGATCTGTATGCTGATCTCATCCTACATGCATAAATAAAGTTCACTTATGGAAACATCCTCTTGCTGTCTTTTAACAGTTGTACTCACTGTAAATCTTTGCTGTGGTAAATGGATGTTTTAGCTTGGTGCTATTCTAACAGCTACCCAGCAGCAGCAGTTAAAGTCATATGGTGCTTACAGATGTTGCAAATGCAGCATCTTTGTTACATCTCTGAAAGTTGAGGTGAAATGGTGGTGTAAAGTAGTTCCACTGATTCACAATCCAAGTAGTGACAGAGATGGGCTAGAGGGAACAATGACTAAGAGTAACCTTTTGAGACAATGAGGAGAGTATGTGTGGTCGCATTGCCATGCCCTTTGCTCTCCCCTCAGTATTCTGCAACGCCTTAATGGTGTGAATTCACACACTTCAACCAATATCATGCCATTACCGATGCAATGCATAAGTACGAAGGTACAAATTTTTGTACTGTTGCAGAGCTGAAATCTGTAAGCGGCTATAGAAGCATCAGCATGTGTCACAGTCTATTTTATAACTGACATGAAACTCTTCTCAGGGGCTTTAATGCATTTTTAATGGACATGCTACACCCTCCTTAAAACTGCAGTAAAAGTTATGTTAAAAACAAACACTGGCTATTACTCTTATTCGTAGCCCTTTTTTCATAGGCTATATGTGACAGTTTTTATTTAGTTTAAAGGCAGGGGTGATTTTAGAATCAGAATTTTGTGTGTGTTAATGTAATGTCTAAAGTCTGTACATACTTGCATTATTTTTTTCTACTGGTTCTGGGGTTCAGTGAGAGTCTGAGGGGGAGCAGGGAGGGCCGAAGTACTGTTCATGGAACTGACAGCATGGAAGAAACTGCTCTTGTGGAGGTAGGAAAGGATGAAACGTCAGATGACATATGGGGATATTCAAGCACACCTAAAAAGGACCTAAAATCACCTCTGCTTTAAAAGAAATGTTCCTAAACCCATGAATGAACACTTCATCCTCAATTTATAAAACAAAAAAAATGAATATCCTTAAATGAAGAAGATTTTTTATTTTACCTTGCTGAAAGGACTGAAAAAAAAAGAAAACCTGAGTTAAATTTCACTGCTTGTTGCTTCCTTCCTCTTTTATTGTACATGCTTATGTGTGTGTATGCTTTTTTTCTTGACCTGCCAAGGTCAGTGCTTCACATCAGTCATCCAGGTCCACAGGATTCCTCTCATGTGCCAGACCTGATAAACGGTTCACTGCAGAAAACAACAGATAGATGCAGGCTGCCTGTGCATATCTACAAGGCTCTCTTCAGGGGGATTTATGTAAATAACTGTGTATATATATGACTTTAATCTTTATGGCTCTGTACCTGACTTGTTTCGCTGTACCAGCTATTCAGCTTCATGGAGGTCTAATCAGGCCACAAGGGTTCGGTTCAAATGGGCTGTTATTGACGGAGTTTTTTTGGTGCAAATCAGAGCGACTTTGTTTGCTGATAAACTTTATCAATTAGATGCAAATCCATGCAGCAGTGAGGAGGGAAAGAGCCAACAGCGCTAGGCTAATGCACACACACACACACACACACACCCCCACACCCACCCACACACACACACATACACACACACAACATTAAAGCCTAAATTTCTTCTCCAAATATTACTACCATGCAAACACACGCAGAGATGCGGCACAGTCAAGATGTCTTCCTCCTTGATCAGTCACTTAGAGACTCACACACAGTCAGTGTCAGCTGCAGCACACACAGCCGTCTGGGCAATCCTCTTCACAAATCGAATCAAGCCAATCATCCTCCCAGAATCCAATCATTCTGTCATACAGGTATCCCCACGTGGGCTTTTATTCAATAAAAGAAGAACTGCATTCCAAAAATTAGGTGTATCCATTTCAGCTTTGAAATATTCACAACCAAAAGTTTTGGTTTTACTCAGCAGAACAGAAGTAAATGGGATAAAGTTTGTTAATGCTGTATTCCTAATCAACAAAAATGAAAAACAAAGAAGCTCTTTAATGCTGATTGGGTGAATTCTTCAGAGAGTCGCAGTCCCAGGGGCAGACACTGGTCTAAATTACCTCAACTGTTTTTTAGATATACATTTAAATGAATGGAATCTAGAAATGTATTCTACTAATCTAAGTGGTACAAGCTCCTCTTCTTCTGTGCATTCATTCTAGAGTTCATCACAGTGTTTAAACATTTACTTTCAGCTCTCTGACTCAGATATGATCAGAACAAATAAAGATCAGACAAGGACAAAAAGGTTTTGACAAGATATTTGTACTGTGTCAGAGGATCAAATTTACATTTTTTACATCATATATGTTATGTTTATTTATGTTATCATTATTTTATGCTGTTATTTAGTCAAGCCTTGTTATTTACCTCAGTGTAAAATAAATTTACTGTTTCACACACTGTCTCTGCTGATAGGGTCATCCCTGCTGCTTCACATCTAGAACATGCAGCAGGTCTGATAATAATAATAACTAATAATAACTAATAATTATAATAACTATTGATAATTATGGATTCCAGTGATAACCAGTATCAAGGTCAATCATAAGGGGAGATAAAGATGAAGAGCTCATAACAAAGCAACAGTGATTTTTTTTTTAAATTTCTTTATTCTTTGGTACATTTCACCTTTTTCAAAATGTTAATCACTTTCTTATAACAGATTTACCTTTTTTATCTTAATGTTAACTACGTGGATGGGCACATTAAACTAACCCATTTGGAAAATTAGTTCAGACTTCATAGCAACGCCATGATCTACACAGGATGCCAGAAAATAAAGCAGAAGACACTGAGACGACTTTAAGGGAAAATGATTAAATAGTTGGGATCAGTGGCAAAAAAAGACATTGGAAATACCATAAACAGGCAGAAAAACTGGTGACGACTGTTACAATAAAATTGATGAAAATGGATCAAAAGGGTTAGAAAGTGGGTGAAAAGTGTTAAAAAATATGTTAAAAGTGGTAAAATGGTTAATATTGGCAATAGCTGGCTAAACGTAATGAAAATGGTCAGGAAAAATTGTTAAAAACAGGCTTATACAGTAACAAAAATGGGTTTAAAGTGGCAAATACAGGCAGAAAAAGTGGTGAACACAAAGTGGTGAAAGGTATTAAAAAGTGGCATAATGGGTTAAAAAAAGAAAAAGAGGTGAAGTGCCAAAAATAGTGGCAGAACTGGTTGTAAGTGGGTGAAAGGAGGTTAAAAAAGCAATGAAAATTGATCCAAAAGTGGCAAAAATAAGCCAAAAGAGGAAAAAAATGGTTAAAAATGGCAATATCTGTTAGTTTTTTTAGATTTTGGTTTAAATTGTCAAAAAGGACAAAAGATGCAAAGATCGGCAGGAAAAGTGATGGAAAAAGGTTATAAAGTGGTGAAAAGGTGTTAAAAATGGTCAAAGTTGGTCATAAGTACTGTAGTGTACTGGGGTGGAAGAGAGTTAAAAAGTAGTGAAAATTAGTCAAACACTGTCAAAAAGGACAAAAAATGGGCAGGAAAAAGTGTTAAAATAGCTTAAAAATATCCAAATGAGGAAAAAAAGGGATTGAATTTGGCAAAAAATGGTTCAAAGTGGCAAAATGTCACAAGAGTGTCAAAAATGGTTAGAAAGTGTGGTGAAAGGGGATTACAGTTGATCACAAAAAATGTTTCAAACACCAACATATACCAACATAGACAGTCCTCATTACAACATTACATATCTGTAATGGAAATCAGAAAAATCATGGCCCATTGAAAAGTTAATCAGTGATAGCAATGTTATGTTCAACATGAATAATAACCACTCTTATCAAAGCAACACGTTTTTCTAAATGTATTTATGTCATAGTAAATAGCTTTATTCAAAATGCAAACCTCTTTTCTTAGACCAGAATTATAATTGACTGACAAAGAAAAAGAGATGTGGCAAACAGAGGTTAGAATTGGCAAAAAAAAAAAGTGTTAAAAGTGGCAAAAATGGGCAAAAAGTTGTTTAAATGGGTTTAAAGTTAAATGGCAAATTTGAGTTAATGATGACAAAAACAAGCTGAAAAAAGTGGTGGAAAGGATTTAAAAAGTTCTAAAATATTTTAGTAGTGGCAATTAGGCAGAAGAGGTGGTGAAATTGGATTGAAAAGTACCAACATGCGTTTTAAGTGGAAAGATGGGTTAACGGAGAAGAAGAAGAAGTGATGAAAAAGGGCTAGAATCATATCAGCTGTTTGAATGACCAATCAAATATGCTCAAAATTTAAAAGATGCCCATGCAAAATGACTATTCAGTCATTGCACTTTTACATCTACTGAGGCCCAGACTCTCTCTCTCTTTTTGTTCATCTCAGAAGATGTTTCATTAAGAATTATGAACTGAAAAATATAATTGATTGGGACATGTGCCGTAAATGTTGTGCTGGTTGTTTCCAATTGCAGCCATCCTTCAACCCAAATGTAAATTTTCATAAACGTATCTGATGCTCAGCAAAATAAAATCAAAGCTAATCTATAAGGTCATGTCTAGTTTCATTTGTATGTTAGGGGAAGATTGTGGTAATGCATTAGTAAAGTGCATAATACAATGAAATAATTACAAACACCCTGAGTCAGACCTTGATTGATGGAAACTATTATGGAAACACGCTGTAAACATGGCATATGTGTTTGGGGTTTTTTATATTCATTCCATAAACTTTGCATTTACTTTCTCCTCCACATACTGAATTTCTCAGGTTTCCATCTCAACTTGTAAACTGAGCGTAGGCTTGACTGATATTTGTAATAATTGCTTTAATACACAATGACTTACACCCTAAGCCTGTTCCTTTGCACAGTGTCATACTGTCAAAAAGGAATTTTTCCATCTACTTTTTCCACAATCATTAATCATAAAGTAATACCATGCAGGATAAACAAGTAATCCTCATGCCCAATGTAAATCTCAACTCCCAAAACATTTGATATCTGGCTGATTTTGTCTTGTCTGACAATCTCTGCATTAGTCACTGGTACCTCTGGAGAAACACCCCACTGCTGCACCATTTCTTTGCTATTAAGGGCGCCTTCATAGTAAAGAAACACATTTGAAACAAGTCATCCCACATAGGCTGGGCTTTAAGAGACATGCTATGAGATCACTGCTCAGTGATTGGAGTCGGAGGTCATGCTGCGTTTTGCTTTGCTGCGCAGATCTGATGAAGGTGACGCCTGTGTCAGATTACATATTGATTGAAGTGCGTGTGAGCTTATTAGTGGCCACGGATTTTCCAGCGTCCCAACAATCAATTGATCAAAAAAGACTTTACAACATCAGTGAACTGCAGGCCAGTCTGTGATATCAAGTTCCTCAGGGCATATACACAATTAGCCATCAGCTTGTTGAATATTAAACGTCTTCATCTCTTTTTAACATGTGTTTGTGTGTCACGCCTCCAACCAATACTGATAGATCGATTCCCATTTGTGTTGTGTGACCATAGATGTGAAGGTTGAGCCCTCAGTTTTCTGCATGTGACACATTTATTTTTAGGACAGATCGATAAAGCGGAGAACAGTCATACCAGGAGATAATAAGACTCTAAAAAAATTCCACATGCCTTTTGTTTGGTACACTTTGAAAAACTGTGTTACAGTAGGTTTTTAAGACATGGTATATGCTATTTCATACTGTGTGCAAGCCTGTCCGCAGAATTGGCTGGGCCTCTGAAAGACTCAGAGAGTGGGCCCTCCCAGTTATTGATGATGTCAATCCATGTGTGTTAGCATAGGTGCTAGAGTCTTTGCTAACAGTACTTCATTTTGGAGCGAAAAAGGTTGTCAAGCAATTACTGTGTTGTGATGTTCACATTACTTATTCGTTCCACTTTCACACCCTTATTCAGCACTATTTCTGCACATCTTTGTCTGTTTTTTGCCTTTCTTAACCAATTTTTGTAACTTTTAAACCCATTTGCCACTTTTAACCTTTTTAAGTCACTTTTTAACCACTTTTCACCATTTTCCAGCCTATTTTTGTCATACTTTTTCCATAACCCAGCTCTGGTTCTTTAAGCCAATTGTTGCCACTTTCAACCTATTTGCTTCTTTCTTAAACACTTTTCACCACTTTCACAACACTTTTTGGGCCATCCTTGCATTTCTTAACTTTTGCACTTTTGCAGCTTTTATCACATTTTGCTCATTTTTATTCATTTATTATTCATTCATTTTGCCTCTGTAACTATTTTATTCCACTTTTTGTCATCAAGTTTTTTCCACTTTAACACATTTTTTCCAATTTTTGACTTTTTTGTTTTATTGTAATTATGTCATATATATATATATATCAGTTATATCAGTTCTTATTCATAATAATCTGGTACCATGACAGCATGAAGACTGGTCTGGATTACTTTTCTAGTGTTGTCTGTTGGACAACATTTTTGCTGCATAATCTGACATGGTGCCATTGCAGGTTACAAATTATGCTTAATACACTTTTTCAGACTGTTCTAGAAAAAATATGTGCTCCTGGGCAGTCCAAAATCCCCCCAAGAATCAGAACATGAATATAGCACATGTGTGAATCTGCCTAGATCAGGCCGTCTTCACAAACTGAGTGACTGTGCAAGGAGTTCAGTGAGAGAGGTCACCAAGGCACGCCTAGAAGACAAGAAGAGAAGGTCCGCACACCAAGGAGATCCCATATCAGGCTTTTATTAGCACTTAAAACGGAGTGACATTTCGAGCCTACATGCTCTTCTTCAGACTTGTCAGACTTGGCACCCATGACAACCCTGAAGGAGTTACAAGTTTTAGCAGCAGAGATAGGAGAGACTTTAAATACAACTGTTGCCCAGGTTCTCCACCAGTTTTTACAGGAGAGTGGCAAAGAGAAAGCCACTGTTGAAGAAAGCTCAGATTAAACCTCGACTAGTAGCTATGTTTGGCAGACAACAAACACTTCACATCATCACAAACACACCATCCCCACTGTGAAGCACGGTAGTGGCAGCGTCATCCGGTAGGGAAGCTTCTCAGCAGCCAGCCCTGGAAGACTTGTAAATGTAGAGGGTAAAATGAATGCAGCAAAATATAGGAAAATCCTGGAGGGACAATCTTATTCAGTCTACAAAAGAACCATGGCTTGGGGGGATTTTTTTTCCCCAGCAAGACAATGACCCGAAGCATACAGCAGAAGCTACTAAGAAATGATTTAAAGAACACAGGGTGAATGTTCTGGAGAGGCCAAGTCAAAGCCCACACCTCAATCCAGCAGAGAATTTGTGGTTGGACTAGAAAAGGGATGTTCATGCCTGATGCCTGTGCAACCTGACAGAGCTTGAACAGTTTTACAAGGAAGAATGGAGTAAAATTGCAGCGTCCAGATGTGCAAGCCTGATTGAGACCTATTCACACAGACTCAGTGCTGTGATTGCAGCTAAAGGTGCATCTAGTAAATACTGACTTGAAGGGGGTGAGCGTTGACATTACTTTGTAGAATCCGTTTCCACTTAACCGTTTCACTTCACCATGATTGATTTCTAAAATCAATAAACGGGTAAAACATACTTTCATCTTCCAGTTCCCCCAGGTGTAATGGTGTAGGGTGTTTTATTATGACCACGTGGATATTAATGGTCTTCCTTACTTCTTTAGTGAGATTACCACACCACTGTATGCTCTGAATAGAGGGAACATTTAGGGATAATTATTTTCTACCACCAGACAGATTGTGTTTGGTGTAGTTTGTCCTCATAAAATCATACCTTATGAACACTGGAGCATTTGGAAGCATGGGAGAGCTATATATATGAGTTTACAGAGGCAGAATTCAGGGCTGAAGGAGAGTGAACATTAAACTTAAATTGCCCAGTTGGCCAAAAACAAGCCCTATAATGAACACTAATGTTTTGGCTGGATATGTAAAAGGATCCTGGGTATATAATGGTGTGTTTACATCATGTTCCTCTCAGAAATCACTTGCCAAAAGAATCTATTATACTTACTTTAATTACAAAGTCTTTAGAAGCCTATTGTCTTTAAGTGTTATTAACAAACACTAAGCCCCACACTCGAAGCTAATTACATTAATGGTGTCATCTGAAGGAGCCAATCTGAGCCACTCCATTAGCTCCAACTCTATGTCAATCCTTCACTCGTTCCACTTTAAAACATGAATTGGCATGAAGAAAAAACTATTTGAAGGAGATGACTCAGCAGAGGAAAGTGCACACAGCAGATCGATAGCTGTCTGCACAGAAAAACCTGAAGCTCTGCTTTTGTCTGAGGCTGACATGTGTGAAGGATTTTTCCATGTTTGTTTGAATTCATTTGTGCTCCAAAAACAGACTCATTTTTGATCCAGGAACTTAAGAAGAGTTCCTCAAGTGCCAACTGCACAAATGTGGCACATTTTTTAAATATGCAAATACAAGCATTAAAAATATACATGATGAATAAATGCCACTGCAGCTTTTATCTTATATCAGATTTCCATGGAGTAAACTGAGAGAGAAGGATCAAAAAAGGGAGTGTGTGTTTGGCTCAACCTCCTTAATCCTCAGTCTGTTCATCTTATCATCTAAGAATTGGCATCCCTTCCCTGTTTTTGTCTGTATATTTAGATATTAAAAAGTGTGTGTTGGTGTGTGTCTGAAAGACTGACTATGCTAATAAGAGCCCTGATTCTCTCTCTCATTCTCTCCGTCTTTCATGCATGCAGTCAAGTCTCACGTTTTGCCAGTCTCCCCTGCTCCTCTGTTATGGCCTACTTCCTCCCTGATCATGTGACCAGCTGGCAGTGACAGTGATTAAGTGGGAGAGCTGCAGGTCCAACCATGCTGCAGGGCACTACAGGTCCCAGGATGCTGTGTTTCACCTCACGGTTTTCCTCGCCCCCTTGAGAATCGTCAGTGTCAGTAATTAGCGAACAACGCCTCTGGTGTGTGTGTTTGTCTGTGTGTATATGCGTGTGTGAAGGTATTGTGTTTTCTGATTTGTTTGCACACGTAGGAGAGAAAAAAATCGAGACAAGCTGTTTCCCGATTTCAGAATAAACCTCCATTTGCTGCTTATTTGTTTGTTAAATTCAGATAACAGATCTGTGTAATCATGGTAGATCCCTCATTACAGAGTACATCTGTGCTTTCCTGTCGTGGTATTTGCAGACACTTTCATCCAAGACAACCTCAGCATTCGCTGGAAGACAAAATGTTTTTATGCAGTAAGAAAAAGGTTGAATTAAATTGTTTGTCTGACTATAACTGGACTTTTAAAATACATGCAAAACAGAAATTATACTAAATAGAATTTCTCAAAGTCAGACTCTCTATAGGGTTCAGGTCCAGCCTATTTACTGGCCAATCAAACACAGTAATACCATGATCAGCAAATGAGTCCCTGGTAGTTTTAGCTTCACTGTGGGAAAGTGCCAAGTCCTGCTTGAATAGGAAATCTGTATTTCCATAAAGCTTCTCAGCAGATGGAAGCGTGAAGCGCTCTAAAATCTCATGGTAGAGAGCTGACAGCGTTGACTCTGGACTTGAAAAAGCACAGTGGACCAACACCAGCAGATGACCCAAAACCATCTCTAACTGTGGAAACTAAAACCAATGGACTTGAAGCTCAGCGTTAGTTTACGCAGGACATGGTTCTCATAATCCCAGCTGTGATCAGCTGATGGCCAGCTGATCTCAATTTTCGCCTCTCAGCTCCCACAGCCAATCACAGCGCTTTCTTTCAACTCAGTAGTGTATTCAAATATGACGCACTTCTAATTAATCCCTGCTTGCATTGATGTTGATTCACCGCACTGCTGCTGCTGGAAAGCTTAACCTCCTCCACCCCAGCATCCTCCTTTCTAGAATAATGCTTTTTGCAACCTCATATTCAGAGTCATGATACTATGGATTGGTTGCTTTAGAACTAATTTTATTGTATTCAGTACACGTTGTCATAAACGTATATATCCATATGGGAGTTTCTAGCTATGTGCTCCCTGAAAAGCCAAAGCTTGCTGCTTGACTAACCAGGGAGCATCTTTTGAGCAGAGTATTCTCCGCAAAGTAAAACTGGATCCATTTTGCAATAAAATGGTAAGATATAAGATGAGAGTATTCCTGACTGAACTGAAATAGTTTGTATGTTTTCTTGCAGGATACTTAACAAGCTAAAAAAATATATACATATATATTGCTGCAAGCAATTTATACCTTATTTTTCTTGTGTTTTATCTTTTCAAATGAGGTGTCTGGACTTGTCATGTGAATTTACTCATATTAAGTGCAGTGAGTTATTTTTGACAAAGCAGTGTGGAGACTGTACAGGGATTGTTATGGCGACCTTTGACCTCCACCATAATCTATTCCTCCTCATCACAAATTCAACATCCCTCTTTAACATTTTTGCCACACACAAACAGCCTATGTCAGATTCCCTCCACAGCAATTTATTTAGTGACTGTTCTGAATTCTTGCCAGTGTCTTTTCTGTGTCTGAAAGTCACAACTTTCTGGATGAACTTCACAGAAAGTATTACCTTTCTGTTTTAGAGTAACCATGTGCCGACCATCTGCTTACTTTTATTTCTTTTAATCATAATGACTTTCAAAGGTCAGTCTCTTAAGATTCATAGAAGGGCTCCATCTACAGTACAGCAGGAGGTGGACAGAATATATTCAGGAGTGAAGGAAACTGGCTGCAGACCAGCTCCCATCCTGCTCAGCAGCTCTCTGGAGTCTGGCAAACTCCCTCAACAACAAACCCACCATCAAACTACCCAGCTGTTTAATTCAGTCCTGATTCAAAGACAGGCAATTGAAAGTGGGGAAGTTGGTGAGTTAAGAACATGAGTTAAGACCCATTAGCACCCTTTTTTCTTCCTCAGGGAAAAAATGAAATATAAATGTGAGATAAAACATTTCATGATTTCATGTACCTAAATTGATCTGTTTATATAAGTGTTAAATATCAATGTAAAAATTTAAGATGCAGACATTAAAAAAACTGTAAACAGTAAGTTTAAAACAGTAGTTAAAACATGATTAATGTAAATATTTACTGGTTACATTGTCTAAATTGAAGGAGAATCATAAAAAGATCACTTTAGTTGCACTTAACTGCTTATTTTAGCACCCTTAGGGGGAGGGATGCACAGTGGGTTATTTAGATGTTTATTTTTGTTGGTTTTCTGCTGCTAAATATATGAATTTGCAATTACAACACATGCACATTACTTATAATGGTTTTCTTTTCTTCTTTTTTTGTGAATCTGTTATTTAAAGGTTTTCACCTACTGCATGACCTACCTCATAACCAAGTCTGTCATTTACAACTGCAAATAAATGAAGATAGAAAGAAGAAAGAACCTGTTTGGTCTTTGGGTGGAATCCAGTTTAAAATCTGCATCTGACTTATCCATCCCTTTCAAGTGGGGGAACTGTGCAAACTAAGGCAGAACTTGACAAATATGCTCACTTTTTCTGTTCTATAGCAGGAAAAAATTGCTCACTTCTACACCAGGAGGCGGCCCTCAAGGCTGAGAAGGAAGCCAATACAATGCCAAAACAGCAGTACTAGAAAAATGACTCAATCTCTGAAGAATCCATGTAAGAAGGCTTGCTTTATAGGCAAAAAATGAGCACTTAGCAAGAAGAAGAACAGTATTAGTAGCCATTTCCGTTTCTTGTCAATTGTGGGTAACTGACCAATTAAATTAACCAATTAAATCAATCATAATAAAGGTAGAAGGCATGCATAGCTCCCACGGTAACCTGAGCTCAACAGGCTATCCACAATCCTAGAGTGTCACAGTGATTGGTGGGGCCTGCTGTAACCATGGAAATATATGTTATGCCTAGGAACAACAACTGTCGGCTGTAAATAGCAATACAAGCCACACTAGTATGAAGAAATATAGCTGAGAACTAGGTTGGTTGTCACACTTTTTACTCTAGTGTGAATTGCTCATCATCAAAACATCTTACAATAGTCATTCTACATTAAATTAAAGCTTAGGGTTTTGGCTTTTGTATCCCTCTCATTTTTCAACTTATCTTAACAAAGAGGTAATTATCTATCAAAGACACTCTGACACTTTGTGACAACCAACCCCAGCACAGGGATGGTTGTCACACATTATGGGGTTGTTTGTCACATTGCTAATTTAATGGGAAAAATCTTAAAAAGAATGCAGAACTAAGTTTGAAACTTTTATTGCATTGACAAATAACATAACGCATCTTCACACAAAATGTGCAAGGAACATGAATAGGATCATCTTTATGCCTGCCTATAGGCCTACAAACAAATAAAACAACAAATATGGCAAACAATACTCAACTATGCAGCACACATTTACTATCACATGACAACCAACCAAGTTACAGTAATAGTTACTATAGGGTCCATGCACTCCAACTAAGCAGAGATTGTGTGCCCACTGGTTGCACATCTAACACTTCTCCCATACCTCCCCTGAACACCTGTGACAACCAACCCCAAGAGAACATGACAACCAACCCTAACTGGAATTTCTTGTTAGCATCAAGGTTAACAACTGATTAAAAACAAGCTAGCTAGTTAACAACAATCTAAACTATAGATTTCCTTCACTCGTGGGAAAAATGTTAAGTTAAAAACCCATTGTGTAAAAGCCTAGAAGAAAAATACTGAGGAGCTGAATATTTACAATTCAACATGAAAAACACAAAAAGTCCTCTCACCTCAAGTCCAGCTGTCTTACAACAGAGAAGACTATGGAGCTCTGATCCAGATTCTTGACATTTCCATACCAAATTTTGGGAGATATGATGAGCGTGACAACCAACCCGTGTGACAGCAAATCCCATTCTCCCCTACATGGGCAATCTATAATGTATTACAACCTAATCATTTGAAATTTAAACACTACAATAAGGATAAGTTATAAATTGAATGTAAGGCTTGAATGTCTGAAAAACTGTCTTTAACAATGATTCAGAATACACTGTAGCCTGATCTTTGTAATAAAAAATATGTACATAGTCTTGTGTTTTTGCCTTTTCCTCCTTTTTGAATGCCCTTTTTTCCACCAAATTCAATGTTTTATAGTCATAAGTATTAAGGGAGCTGGTTGGCTTGGTTCCTGGATTAAAAATGTTGATATAGGATTTTGAGAAATGTCAATGGAGGATCAATATACATCTAGAGCCAGAGTTGTTAAAAAAGTTGGTGGGCACTGTTGTGTTCCATCCTTAGTTCAAATCACAGCTGAGATGAGCCTCAAATGAAACATCCGAAACATTGACACATTGACTATTTTTAAATCTCACCTCAAAACCCACTTGTTCAAACAATCATACTCACCTTGACTGTCACTCTGCAGATCTCCCCTCTTTTTAAAACAGCTACATCTTTTTAACTTGTTTGTTTTTTCACTGTTTGTTTTTGTCTGTTTTGTACAGCGTCCTTGGGTGATCTGAAAGGTGCATAAATAAAATGTCTTATTATTATTACTTAGGGGGAGTTCTAAAATATTCTCAACATGTTGATTATTATTTTTATTCTATGTACATTAAATTTCCTAAAATATAAATCTAATCGTATAGTAATGCTGATTGTTTACTTGTTCAGTGCATAATAGATGAACATTTTTGAGCATTTGTCCACAAATCAACAACATTCTGCATCTATTCCTGCTGTGGTCATTGATGTGGGGCAGCTCTACACTGAAATAAGTCCCAGAATTACATAGGTACATGAATTTATCAGTGAGTTGGCATTTTTCTCTAAAGGATTTTTTGGGTGTAACATGTTTCCTGTGATTTTCTGATTTTTTTTATGTTTTACATATGATTTTCTCTAATGAAACATGTAGCACAATACTCAAGTTGTTGTTATTGTCCCTAAACGTCAGGTTACTGATGGCATTAACTCCCTGCTGCAAAAGTGGCAGAATAACTGTTGACTCTGATTTGACTTTGCTGTACTGTATGTACATGTGGTTCATGTGGCTTGGAATGCCGTGGTGCACATCAGAAAATGGGGCTCCCCTGAAAGCCATAATAATTTGAACACTGTTTCTTTATCATATATGTATATTTGCATTACAAATATGAGTTTTTACGCACTTCCAAGCTGACATATTTTCTTATGACCCTTCAAGTTTTCTTGACACCCTTGACACTTTTCACCACAGAATTTAACAGGTGAGTTGTGAGAAGCTGTTCAGAGAAAGCTGGTGAATAAAGTCAGATTTAAGGGATGGTCAGAGATTTCATGTGTGTACTAATAATCACTTTGATATGAAAGTGGTGGGAAATGTTGCACAGAGGGGTACTGTAAACAAATACAACCACAATCCCTTGGGAAAGTCAGAGTAGACTCTCTAATCTACATCAGCTGCTTAAATGCCTTTGACCTGAGCTCAACAGTAAACCACAACACAAAGGTTATACTGGGAGGCTGCTTGCATTAACGATCTGAATAATCTTAGCTGAGAATCTGCAGGAAAGAACAAAGGATGAGAAATGCTCCATTTTTGTTCTATTTCTCTAAATAAAACATTTGAGCTCACCAGAGAAGTGCACTTTCAGAGATGAGATTTAAAGTGAAAGGTGTTCAGGTGCTTTTATTTTGTTACACAGCAGTCAGCTGTCGTGTTATTGGGAAGCTCCTCTCCATATTAAGTACGTCCTTGATCTCTGTGTCCTTCCTCTGATGTGCTCCTGAATCCTATTATAAATACACTCAAACATGCTCACTGAAAAACACACAGATGAATCGCACATGCAACATTTAAAAACAACTCCAAACCCACACGGAGAGACACATTTACTGGGCCTCGTTTCCACAGTCCAAATGCGTCATTCACTCAAACTCAATCACATCCATGCTCTTATCATTTCCCAATTCTTACCCCATTATATCTCTAGCTCACGCTTTCCCTTTCATGATCAAGCTAATAAGCACACCAAGACATGAGAAAATGAAAAAACATCAGTTTAGACACAGTCCTCATTATTTTCATTCATAACTCCAGCGACATTGTAATTGCATAAAAACCTTGCCGTCTCCTCCCTGTGCAAGTCTGAAGTAAGCGATTGATGTCTCTCTTTCTCTCATCCTATTCATCCCAGCGGCCTTTCATGTTTGCCATACATTTGCCCTCATGTGAGAAGAGTGTCTGAATATTATAGAAAGAGGACTAATGTTTAACAAGAGGGAGTAAAGCTGCAGTGTGACATAAACTAGCCTTTAATTGTTCTCTAGACATCTTTCCCCTGCTTGTCTTTGATCTTCTTGTTGCAGAATCAATACTGTGCGAAGAGACTCACATGACTGCATACTGACATGCACATGCACACAGCCACAGTCACAAACAAGGGCACACACACACAATCGCACACTCTGATATCCACCGGAAATCGATTGGAAGATTCAATCTTCTCATCGCAATGTTTTATAGCTGTGGCTAAGAGATTTTCTGTGCTTTATTTGACTTTTAGATGGACTGAGTAAAAAATATCATTCTGAATTGCATGTAATTCTTCATTCAGACCCATAACAGAGAGACGTACGCTTCAGTGTTAGTGTCACTGTTTTTGATGTATGTGGGGAAGGTTTTAAGTGGATTGACTGCATAACAAAGGGATGTCTTTTCTGTCCCACCCCTCAGGCTGTTGCTATTATTCGTCTATTCTACAAAGCAGCTGGAGGACTTTAAGAAACATGAGACCTGGATCTGGGATCAACAGACAACCTGGATGCTGATTGGCTGTCCTGTATCAAGGTGAGCTTGTCCCCTGACAGCCCCGATCCTGTGGCAATAGTCTTCAATCATGTGCATCAGTGAGATGTCGAGCACATTGTGATTGTGTGTGTGAGCAGCATTAAAATGATGTCAAACTTAAAAGTGTGCAACAGCCCCAAGTTCAATAAAGTTCAAATGTTGTGTATAATATATTGTAGAACCACCATCTTTCATTCTCATCAACAGCATAGGGACAAAATTCACTATGTAGACAAAAGTACTCAGCCACCTGACCAATACACCAACAGAGAATGTAATGATGTGTATTCAAATACATGGACTTAAATACAGAGTTGCCCCCTTTGCAGCTATAACACCCTCCACTCTTCTTGGAAGGCTTTCCACAAATTATGGAGTGTTTCTGTGGGAATTTGTGCCATTCATTCTGTAGAGCATTCATGAGGTCAGGCACTGATTTTGGATGAGAAGGCCTTGCTCACAATTTTTATGCTGGTCCATCCCAAAGGTCCTTGGTGGAGTTGGGGTCACAGCTCAGGTAGGTAACATTCTCCCAGAATCCACTAAACCCAGACTGGCCAGTCTGACTGCCAAACAGGAAAGTGTGATTGGTCACTCCATAGAACATGCTTCCACTGCTCCACAGTCCAGTTTCAGTGTGCTTTACACCACTCCATCTGACACTTGGCATTGGACTTGATAATTTTTTGCTTGCATGCAGCTGCTTGGACATGGAAACTCATTCCATGAAGCTCCTGCTGCACAGTTGTTGTGCTTATAATAATGCTGGTGGAAGTTCAGAACTCTTCAGCTATGGAATCAGCAGAGTGATGGCTACTTTTATGCACCATTCGGCTCAGCAGTTGTTGACCCCGCCACTCTGTGATTTAATGTGGCTGAGTTGCTGCTGTTCCTAAATGCTTCCATTTTCTAAAAATATCCCTTGAAGCTGACTGGACATATCCAGCTGGGATGAAATTTCAAGAATAATTTAAATGTAAAGGTGGTATACATCACAATGCTTTAAGTCACTGAGCTCTTCAGAACAACACATTTAGTATCAGAAATGTTGGCAAATGGAGACTACATGGCTAGGTGCTTGATTTTCTACACCTCTGGCAACAGTTCTGATTGGAACATTAACAGGTATGGCCAAATACTTTTGTCCATATAGTGTATCAGATTTTGAAGCTGATATTATTTGTATTTTTTAGAAACTCATATGCAATATTTTGATATGATGCTGGCAAAAGGTTTCAGTAAAGCTGGGACAGTGACAAAAAAAGACTAGAAAAGCTGTGTAAGAAAAGAAAACCCCGGATAGAAAGTCTGAGAGTGCATAGGCAAGGCAAGGCAAGTTTATTTATAGGGTTCGTTGGAAACAGGTTAGTGATATTATTGGTATGGAAGGAGCATCCCTAAAGGCGATTTTAGCCTGATTTTAACCCCACTGCATTGTTGTTACCCTCTGTACAGTCTGGCGTGAACGAACGGCAGGAATGACAAATGCACCCGTAGGGTGACAAAATCAACTGGACGTCCCACAACCCTTATTTGACAGAATCAGGGTTTCTTTTGTCTTCCAGCAAGTTCCTCCCTGACCTGATGTCAACACATGTATCCTGATACAGACCAATATGATAGTATTTGCCTCCTGGACCTGTGGAGCTCACAGGTAAAGTAAGATGGCAAAGAGAAAGAGCACTTTAGCTGTTTGCATGAAATGGAGCATTGGTTCTTCTGTGTCATTTTTTTCTTGTCAGAGCACAACACCGTCGGGATTACACACCAGGCTTCTTTTTTATCCATGATTGACACTCTTTGACCCGCCTCCAAGACAACCTATGAACTCGCACACAGTTGTCAAAGACAGCAGATAATGTCATGAAGATAGCATACAGTGATTGGTCAGGATCACACTTGTAGGGTTGCCTGTCTGTCAGCCAAGTCAGGATAACATTTTGCTGGATAGTCTGACAGTGGAATTGTAAAAGACAGAGAAAATAGTATAGTCCGACCTTGCATCAGAGGCTGAGTCAAAGTAAAAGATAAACAGGGTTACTCTGTAAAACTAGAATGTTCTACGGTTCAAAAAAGAAGAAACTGCAAAGAATCAGTGGATTTCATTGCATATGGCCTTTCCTAAACTCAAGGTCAGAAGCAAAAATGAGCCTAAAAATTTGCCTTTTCAGGCAAATGCCTGAAAAAAAAAAGGCCAAAACACATTTTCCTGATTAAAATAGAATTGTCATTCTTTTTGCTGCACATGCTGTGATACAATCTGTCACTCTCAAAACAGCCTGGCTGCAGACCATACATCTCAGACGGCTCCTCTGACAGACCATTGAGACTAGTCTCAGCCGTAATTTATTGTTACAATGTATTTCCAGTTTAAGATTCTTGTATTAATTGAACTTTATTCATAAAGCGTGGCGGTTACATTTATGAAATAACTACACTGCAAACATTTCAGACAAAGCATCATTTCATAAATTAAACAAAGTAAAATGTCAGAGGTCTAACCTGGAATTTAATTATGTATAGATCCGTTTTAGCTTTAGCAACGTGAGCTTTAGCAAACGTAGCTAAAGGTAACATACGACGCATCTTACTTAGCTGCATTGTGAGCTTAGCTTTACCTGCGTTGGCTACATTAGCTACGTAAGCGATAATGGCTACTTAGCTACATTATCTATGAACTACATGACTGCGTTAGAGTGTTTTCATGGAGGACAAGCTTTATTCTTGTAAGCAGACTGTTTCCTTTGTTTCATTAAACATTTTTCTAATCAGGTTTTGCAGGTCAGGTTTTTAAATTATAATTGTTGGTATTCTAACCCTTACCTTAACCCTAACAATAACACTAAAATTAAGTTTAATTTGACTTTGTTTTGGAAGTTTTAGCTTGTATATCTGTTCTGACAGACACGATGTCTCACATGAACAGTCTGCGTCAGAGATCCATCATCTGAAGCCAAGTTCTCGGAAATGAAAACACCAAAATAAACAGAATATGCTGATTCTCAAACTGTTTATTTCAGGTTCATTTTAAAGTAAATAATAAGGACTTTATGCCACTTTTAACACTTTGACTTTAAAGTTTGTCCTTGTGGCTAAGTTGCTGTCAAAAATTTTGGTCAAGTTCATTTTAGCCTTTCAAAATAAAAGCCTATATTTTTGTTTTGTTTTGTTTTGTTTTTTGTTTTTTTCATTTCCAACCAAGATGCAAAGTGATCTTGAGTCAAGACAGTGACAAAAGGTAAAACATAAGAAAGAACAATTTCCAGATTTTTTAAAAACTCAATAGTTTCTTGGATGACTTTCAAATACTGTATTTTACTTTTACTGATTTGATTACCTTGTCTCACAAACCATGTATTAAATAATACATAGATTAATCTGGGAATTTAGTAAAATAGCCAAAATATTATTAGTTGTGGTGTATAACAAAATCAAAATGAGTTAAATATGATTACATATTGAAACCCTGCTTTTTCAAGTGAGATATAGTCCAGTGAAAGAATATAAAATAGCATGACAGTTATAGGGGATGTTTTTCTTTTAGTTTGTAGATATATTTTTTTAGAAGTCTGAGTCTGCCAACTTCTAATTTGGGTCCTGAGCTGAAAAAGTTTGGGAACCTCTGCTCTACAGGGTCATTTTAAGATTTCAAGAATCAAATGGAGTCTCTGTTTGCAGAGGACAAGGGAGATAACCCAAATTGGGTGGCAGAAAGTTTCAGCCCCTTAGATGTCACGGCATTAAAAATGGACACAATTCTGTATTGTGGACACCACTACATAGGCTCAGGAACACTCCCAGAGGCCTCTGTCTGTGAACATATAAGCCACCACTTCATTCAATGAAAGCTGGAATTATACAATGCAGAGAGGAAACCAGATATCTCTCAGGGCCAGAGCTCATCTAAAATGGATCGAGGTGATGTGGAAAACTGTGACACTAGAGTAATGAACATGCCCAAACTGTCCAAACCTTAGTGAAATGTATTGCTGGCATCAGATTCAAATTGGACATGTTATTTTTCATAAGTAGTTGAGTGTTGTCTAATTTTTGGTCAAATACATGGTTTTGCAAATCATCACTTTCTGTAAGCATTTTATAAATCCTTCTAAGAGAGTTGCTGTCCACTACCACAGTCCTCCCTGCTCGTTGCTGAGTGTGATTTTCATGGACAGGATCTCAAAATGCTGCCAGGTGGAGGAAAGTGTTTCGTTTAAGAACCTTGGAATTGCAATTCTGCTGTTTGCAGATGATGCAGTTATGTTATCATCATCATCATCATCAAGCTGTGTCTAGTGTCATGGCTCCGAGCCAGAAAATTACAGATTACTCCCTCCTGTGGGAAGTGAGTTTCAGGCTCAAGTGTAGAGGATCAAATACCAGACGCTGTTCGTCAGTGAGGCTAAAAATGGATTCTCAGACCGACTTCTCTGGGTGCAGTATCAGCAGGAATGTACGCAGTGAACCGAATCTTCATGTGGCAAAGGAGCATCCTGGGAGGCAAGTTAGGCTCCAACCATCACCAACGCTCATGAGCTTTGAGGAATGACGGAGGGCATGGGGTACCAGGCACAAGCAACCAGGGCTGGTTCTGAGCATTGGTCTTCTTTGAAAACAGCGCTGTGTAATATGGATAAAGTTCATTGATGACATTATGAACGTCATAGGCCCTAATATTAATAAGTGCACTGTAACTTTAGTGCTCACCCGATGCTTTCATACAAACACATCCTTGGTCATCAGATTATAACGGGAGGAAAAACACAGAGGATAGAGATTTCTGTGGCCATTCTGAAAACATGTGTTGGAGAAAACCTGTTGTAGTAGGCAGACCTATTAACAGAATAATAATAAAATGCATCAAACTTTTTGTACAACTCTGATCATTAGCCTAAATGTTTAATTATAGATTTGAGATACCTTCAGTGTGCAAACATATCTGGATGTCATTGGGCCTACTGACTCTCTGAAGCCATAAGGTCTCTAATGAAGTCCTTTTTGTGATCAATTTTTTATTATTTTCAAGGAAGTTCATAATAAGGAAACACAACACTATGTCTCTAATGAAGTCCTGTTTTACATTACACTGTGTATTGTATGAAACCATTCTTACTACAGGTAACTGAAGGAAAAAAAAATCCTATGCTCATATTAGTGGGTAAACTTTTCTTCAAGGTGATGACAAAGCATCAGGTTTGGGGTGCACCAAATTGTAATCTCGCCAAGGGCATCAAAATGGCATGAGCTGACCTTGCAGGCAGCAACAGTTTTCTTAAAGAATTTAGTGACCTTTAAGGGTTTGGAGATTTGATTTGGATGCCAACAGGTTGCCTTGGAGGTTTACTTGGCATGTACACCAGGACAGACCCAGAGTTGGCCTCAGGATTCCCAAAGATAGAGTGTTAGGGAGAAAGGTTTCTAAGGTTACTCTAAATGACAGAAGAAATGTCTGGATGGAAACGGATAATTTCACAAACTGAGCCTGGACTTGTTTCCCATGTCTTTGCATGTTTAAAGGGCTGTTCAGGGCATCTGTGGGTGTTTACAAGCAGAAGGGATCGTACATGTATGTTTGCTTAAGATTCACAAGCTATTGACTCAGTGTAATGAGTAAACCAGACAACAACCCAGACATGCTGGAAGGTTTAAAGCCGTGTTTTGTATTTGCTTGACTGAAAAATGAATAAACATCTATTATAACCTCACCTCCTGCTCAGACAGTATTATAGCTGAGCCCAGGGCAGGCAGGCACACATGCAGTTGAACAGTGTTTTGTTTGGTGATACAGAGAAGACTAAAAACCGTGTTAAAAGGTATCATTGACAGACACAGTAGTGGCTTTTTTACGGGGCATTAGAATGGCAACCGAGAGAGACCTTCGGCAGCCGTTCTGGTTCAAACTTGGTTCACCTTGTTATCTATTCCTTGCTTTGCCCTATTTCTCCTCTAATTTGTGTTAGTGTGTATGAGCTCATACCTGCTTGATGCAGCTGATCTGTGCTATACTTATCATCAATAATGAATCACACTCACTCACTACATCCCCGTCATTATCTGTGTCTCTTTCAGCTCTCAGGAGATATTTAGTCAGAATATAGGACAAATATAAAACGAAACAAAGATGACAGGAAGCATAAACAATATCTAAAAACTGAAACTGTTGCCAGCTAGAAATGAGGGGGAAGTATCAGAGCAGTTCAGCAAGGTGGAAAAAAGATGTTGTTTTTTTAAATGGCAGCAACATGAATCAAAAGAATGTTGGTGTTGTCTTTCATGATGGTTTCATCCATGGTTCTACCATTTTTTACATTTTCTTTCAGAAGAAGGTTGTCCAGAAGCAGTGCCCAACCCAACAGTTTCAAAATATGACAAAAATGGAGAATAATCACCTTAAAAAATGTAATTATTTGAAAGCCCCAGTAATCTTGAAATTCTGATACATGTTTTGTTGTTTGCAAGAATTTAATTAATAGAATTGGCTGTACTTGATGTCTGTAATTGTAAGACAAATGTAAATGTAAGGTAAGTACACTTCAATAACTGGTAAATCCTCCATTCACTCCAATAAATAAGATGCTTAAATCTGCTGTAATGCTCTCTTGAGCTTATTAAACTAAACATTCCTGTTTGCATTTGAGCTTCTAAATAAATGCTGGTATAAGTGACTTTGATTAAAGCTATATTTTTGCTCTTTTCATCAAGTTATGCTTTTACAGGGCCCAAAAAATATTCACCTCCCTAGATATTTTACCCTTTAATTGATTTTATAAATCAATCATGGTCAATATATATTGTATTTTTTTTAACAACAACAACAACAAAAAAACTCTTTAACAGATTTCTACAAATGAATGTCAATTACATAAAAAACAAAAACTATGATACAAAAACAAAATGTAAAATAAGCACTGCGTAACTTTTCACTCCCTTCCATTCAGTATTTAGCACAATCACAGAACTGAGTCTGTGTGGGTAGGTCTCAATCAGGCTTGAACATCTGGACACTGCAATTTTACTCCATTCATCTTTGTAAAACTGCTCAAGCTCTGTCAGGTTGCACAGGAATCGGGTGTGAAAAGCCCTTTACAGGTCCAGCCACAAATTCTCCATTGGACTGATGTCTGGGCTTTGACTCTGCCACTCCAAAACATTCACCTTGTTGTCTTTCAACCATTTCTGCATTGCTTTGCTGTATGCTTTGGGTCATTGCTGTAAAATAAATCTTCCAAGCATGGTTCTCTTGCAGACTGAATAAAATTGTCCTCCAGAATTGTCCTATATTTTGCTGCATTCATTTTACCCTCTAATTTTACATGACTTCCAAAGCCAGCTGCTGAGAAGCATTCCCATGGCATGATGCTGCCACCACTGTGCTTCACAGTGGGGATAGGGCAGTAACAGCTGCTGAGGCTTTCAGCTCCTTCATGTCATAGGTGTCTTGGTGGTCTCTCTCACAAGTCTTTTTCTTGCAAGGTCGCTTAGTTTGTGAGGACAGCCTGATCTAGGCAGATTTACACCTGTAACATATTCCTTCCATTTCTTGATGATGGATTTAACTGAACTCCAAGGGATGTTCAGTGCCTTGTAATGTTTTTATATCCCTCCCCTGACTTATACTTTTCAGTAACATTTTGTCTGAGTTTCTTGAAGTGTTCTTTTTCTTCATGGTGTAGTAGTAGCCAGGAATACTGATTAACTAGTGAGTGGACCTTCCAGTTACAGGTGTCTTTATACTACAATCACTTGAGACATCTGTTGATTTAGGTCAGCCTTTTTAAAGTGGGTCAAAATTTATGCATTCGCTTATTTACTTGAACATATTTTTGTTTAATTCGCCTTACTTTGTAGAAATCTGTTTTCCCTTTGGCATTAAATAGGGTTGTTTTGTATTTTTTTTGCCGAAAAAGCCAAATTATCAACCATGACTGAATTATAAAAATAGCAAAAGGGTAAAACATTGTTATTTATTACCGTGTGTGGTCTCTTGCATTTATCACAGTTGTTAGGATTTTTTAAATCTTTCAGATTGGGTCAGGCTAAACTGTACTGAGAAATCCCAGCTGACATCAGTATAACCAGGATTTGCTGATATCTTCAAAAACAGACGGAGTACTTCCTAACAGTCCTTTTTTTCCTGTTGTGGAAGTTTAATCTCTCACACAGGCTATTTTTTTCACTCCTTTTTGCTCTCTAACTTGCTCTTTGTCTTTCTCTGTATTCTTTCCTCAGTAGAGGATGTCTGCTCCATACAGCTCCTCTCTGGGCTAACAGAAAACCCCCAAACCATCAATCCTGAATCCTGGCTGCCTGAACGCTGAAATGTGAACCCATGTTGTGACGAGGCTGACCTCCTTTCTCTGTCTCTGGGGATCGTGCCAGCAGGAGGTGAGAAGAGAGGATGGGGAGGAATCAAGGGAGGGAGACATGGGTGATGGGAAAATGCAACTGTCGACGAGAAACTGAGAAAATTGGGTTGTGGGAGGGAGAGGTGAGGGGAAGGGAGTTAAATGAAATCGAAGGTAGAAGCACTGGAACGAGATGAGGGAACTTATGGGAGTGTGAGAGAGAAAAGGCTGGGAGGTATAGGAGGAGGGGAAAAGGGGAGGGGAGAAAGGTCGATGGATTGGGGTGAGTGGAGCAGGTTACAGCCAAAGTAGGGGTGGTGGGAGGAAGGGTTTGAGGGTTTGCAGGTGGAGCTCCATCACTCTTTCTGGTTTCAGCCTCCTTCTGCCCCCCTAGCAAGAGGTGATTTACTGCTCACCACCGAATGAAGATCCCCTTCACACTCATCCGCCTCCATCTCAGGTTTAGTGCGTCTTCCCAGGAGGGATATTAAAACCTGTGGAAACACGGCTGTTCTATTCACCTGCTGCAGCGGTGACTTTATGGGACACTTCTACACCTTAGAGACAGAGCATTACTCACAAAAAAAGTGAATGGTGGTATAGTAAATAAATAAAAGATTAATTGTTGCCCACTTGGCTTTCATGTGAAGTTCTTTGCAAACTTCAAGCGGCTCTGTAATTCTGCAAATGCATGTGTTTAATACTCTTAAACTAATGCTAACAAGCTGTAGTGTCCTACATTTCGTTTAAGGACATTACAGTTTATTGATTTATTTACAAAGGATGTATAGAAATTAACTTACTAGAATATGTTTGAATTGTTGTCTATGTTATAAAACGGAGTCAGGCAAGCATTGTTTGGGCAGAGTGCTATCAATGACCAGCGAATTTCTATACCATAAAAAATGGTGGCCTATCTCCAACTCAGGATTTCTTGCATATGGTTTCAGAGTGCATTCAGCTTGATGTCATACTTGGTACAAATAGTGCTCCAACAGAAAAATCTTGCTGTGATGAGGAACATATGTGAAGAAGTAACTCAGAAGGATTTCACTGGCTGGATGTCATGAAATTTTCTGGACTTTTTGTGTGAAAACAGCGTATGACTCAGAAAGCTAATATGTTGTCATGGCAATTCCCATGGCAGCTGGGTGAGGTATTCATGTCACTCGGGCCACACATGAATCGACATGCATTTTCATCTTATTACTTTCCCTTCAGACGAGGTTTATAAAATGAGATGTAGGGATTTGGGCTCTCACAAACAAACACACAGCCCCCTTGGCTCCTCATCAAGTCTTTGTTTACCTCTCCCTGCTCGTCCCTTCTCTTTACTTCCCCATCACTCACTCTTTCTCCTTAACTTCACCTTCCCCTTTTCACTCCTCTCCCTCGCCTCTTCCTCTCCACAACCTCTCTTTCACCTTAAATCTACATAAAGTCTTTTTTTTAACCACCTCCTCTCGCTCTGCTCTCCCTTACTATCCTCGCTCAACCCTCCATTTTCACATCCTCATGCTCCTCAGCGATGTTTCATTTACTTTAATCTAATTTGAAGTTATTTAATTTGGAGAGCCGTGACTTGTGATGGCTCAGCAGGGATTCAGAGGTGTAGCCGCACTGTCGCGTATGTGTGCGTGCTATTATGCACAAGTGCGTGCATTCACCATCCTGCAGTGTGCACATATGTGCAGATTCAGCATAATAGAAATGTTTGATTTTTGCAGCCAGGGTGTTTTTTTCTCAGAGAAAACAAACTAACTTACAATCATGCCAAGATGTCATCACTTATTTACACGGCTGAGAAAGAGTTGGGAGTTGGGAGGAAGAGCTGGATTGAGAGGAAGATGAGGGAGTAATGTTCATATAGAGGGGAAGAAATGAGGGCTGGCTGCAGGAGGAGAAAAAGATGAGAGGAGGGAGAGAAAGAGAGGGAATAACCTTGAGGAGGCCAGATAAACAGACGTATTGTGATTTATATGACTTCATGCATTATTGACAAGGGAATTATTAACTGCAGGGAACGGTCTTACTGCAATAATCTCCAGACTGTTATGACATGCTGCTATAGACGCCGGCTATGAACACTAAAGTGTATTGCCCATTTAAATTCAACCCAAAGGACTTACCTGAGGCTTCAGAGGACAGATCCAAAAGTCAGAGATAAAGTAAAATCTTGTTCGTGCTGTATTATCTCTGATATGTATCTGCAAGAATAAGGTGCTTCGGGGCACAGGGCAGCTTAAGACTTTTAGTTGAATCTGCAGCTCCAGTTATGAGTATATACCTGCAGAAAAATAAAACAGAAACAGCTGAAGTTGAATGTAACAACACAAATATCTTTCCATGTTTGTGAATAAATACACCTCCTTATAACTAATGGATGTGGTATAAAAGCATGCAAATGATAAAATAAACACATAGGTCAAAGGTATGGTGGCCTGGAAGTCAAACACAAAATGTACAGTCTGATACAAAATTACAAAGCCTGAAACACATTTACATCAAACAAAACTTTTTTTTGCATTTTATGAAACTAATTTCCATGAACACAACACTTTTACAACTGACAAAAAACAAATGTCTCCTACAAAACTACAAAATCACAGACACAAAACTTGAAACAAATTCACAAAGTCTGATACAAAATAATAGTCTTAAACACTTAACAAAACATTTTATACATCTCATGAAACAATTTTAAAATTTAAAACTACATTTAGATTTTAGATTTACATTTTACAAAAACAAATTTATGTAACTCAAAAAATGTACATGTGCTGAAACAAATTTACAAGTTGTAGAACACTTTAACAACTTCTGAAATTTTTTATAAACAACGGTTTCCTACAGACAGAATGTCCCAAATGCCAGGGATGAAAGTTTGGTAAACATGTTTTAGACTTTGTAATTGTGCAACAGACTTTGTTAATCTGTTAAAAGTTTTGTAAGTGTTTCATACGGAAGTGGATTAGGGCAACTGAAAAAATAAATGAGACGCAATTTTTTTTTATCTGTGAGAAAAAAATCAGAATTCTGACTTCAAACTCACACTTCTGAATTCTGACTTTTTCCTCACAAGTTAGAAAAAAAAAATGCATCTCAACATTTTTTTTCAGTGGCCCTAATCCTCTTTCATAGTTTCACACTTATTGATAGTGTATTTGAGTAAAATTGATTTACATTTACTTACTCTCTGGTAAACCATCCCTGAATAAAAACAAATTAACCAAATCATATTTTCACATGTTTTAGCTGTTTGTCTCATACATTTACATCACACTCCTGTTCTTGTTCATCTTTAGCCTCACCAGAATGAGTCTTTAAATGTATTCAATAATATTGCATAGGACTGAACACACCATATTTCTATGATTATTTATTGTTTCTGTTATTTTGTGTCATATTAATGCAATTTTAAGGTAAAAAACATGTTAGTTCAAGAGCTGTATGTTACTTTGTGGTTAAAATGATTCTAGCCAATACAGGCACTACAGGGCAGCCTTGGGGGCTTAATGACACTTTGCACTTACCAAGATGTCCATCAACATGTCCCCACACAGAGAAGATGTGCTCCCGTCTCTGTGTTTTCGAGGTGAGCTAAAAGTTTACATAGCGACACAGTTATAGAGTTTGTGTGTGAAGACAAGGGTGACTGATCTCAAATTTGTGATTTATAGCCTACCAGAGATTGTGAGTTGGGCTAATTGATATTTAAAAATCCACACATAGCGTGCTGCTAATCAGGAGGTCACTGGTAAACACCTGTAGCCTGCTTCAAAGTCTACTGTGTGGTAAGTAGTTCCCAGCTCTTTTAGTACCATATAAAAACCCTTTAAATTTCTTTCTTTCTGAGTTCATTGCACTGGAAAGGTGTAAAACATGTTTTCCCCTTAAACTAAAAATAAATTGATAACTTCAGATATTTTTATTACAGAAAATTAATAAAACACAGTCCAAAAGTGTGGCTCTGTCAGTGTTGTCATGAAATGGTTTAGAGTGGGAGACATGGAAGGGAGTCAAACATGAAGCATGTTTTAATGTAAACTAATGATTACATATCAAAATTTAAATGACCATAATGATATAAGTCAGCTAAATCAGTTATGAATGCAATGCATAGAAAAGTGTAAAATCAAACCAGCTGGTGAAGGCCTGCAGGGACAGAGGAGAAAGAGATGCTGGAGTGAGAAGCCTATTGGCTGCTGAAAGGAAACCAAACCAATGCAGGCAGGACAGGCTATCACAGGAAGAGGAAATTATCATTTTGAAATTTTAAGAAATCACTGTCTGAACTTAATATTCCCTTAAGTAGGGCTGGGTGACCATAGCAAAATCAAAATCACGATTAATTTAATCTTTTTCCTCGATTACGATAAATGAACGATGATTCCACTCCTGATTTAGTTGGTGCTGTAAATATTGGTATAATTTTACAACTGAAATTTTGTGTATTTTAAAGTTTAATGCTTCAGTCTTATGTAGCCTTGTATGTGCAATTTTGGCATTGGCTAAAACAAATTTGAAAATACTGGCATATCTGAGATCATGTAAATCCAATATCATACATCCCTAAATATTCCTGTTGGCTTTTGTCTAACTGGTCCAGACCATTACTGTTAAACAACTGTCCCTCAATTTTTGTGTTTCCATTGTTAGATGTAGTTTTCAGGTCTGATAGTTAGTGTGTTCCTCCAGTGTTGGTCACTTGTTCTTAGATGTGTTTGTTTACTTACTAATTCATTAAGTGTGGAGCTCAGATGAACTTGTAATCCTGTTAATTTCATCCCCAGTCTCAGTGATGCCAGCAACATTAGCATATCATGAATTAAAAGCAATCTAATCATGTTTTAATTAAACCTCATTTGGGTCTTTTACCAGCATGTGGTAGTGTGCGACTGATGGGGTTTTACTGTGGCTTTTCCATGTGTGTGTCTATTTTGTAGTCTGCCTGCAGCGTGATGCTGTAAAGGAACTCTCCTTTCACAGGAGCTTCTGTACTGCACTTTTGATTTTATCCTCTCTTATTGATTCAGTTGCTTGTTTCATTTCTCTGTTTGTTGCTCACCCCTGATAGTTGGCTTGTATTTACTTCTCTGAGGCTTGAATGAAATCTAGTTCTGCACCTTTACTGTCGGTTTTCATACATAAATTTAGAGCCACTCACATAAAAAAAAAAAAATCCTCTGAAATTATTTTTGTTTACTTCATTCATGTATGGGACATAAATTCAGACTGATTCCAGCCTGAAAAGGAAAGGGATAGAACTGGCGTCTGGAGGAATGATGGACTGGCAGCTGCCTGGCTCTGAAGAAAAAAACAGACTGAAGCAGCTTAAACCTAGCAAGGTGTGAGATTTATTCATGTGGTGTGTGTGTGGGGGAGTGTGTAAGTGTTGATGTATGTTTCAGGCTCTAAAGGCTTCCGCTGATATGGGGTTTCAGCGCAGATTTTGATGTGTTTACGTTGAAGGTTCTTAGAAATTGCAAGCATTACATTTGAGCATTTTAAAGCCGTAAATGATGACCCATAACTTGTAGTCCAATAACAGAAAATAGCACTCAGACTTGGTATAGCACTTAAATTTCTCTTGAAATCCATTAAAAGTAAAATTGTTCCAGAGTTCAAGAGTTAACATTGAGGAGGGGTGGGTTATAAAGATGTTGATTCACAAAAACGTGACAGAGCATTTAAACGAGGGAATGAAAATGTGAAAGGAACATAAAAGAGGATCAATAAATGACACTGACAGAAATGCAGTGGGATGATTATGCCATGTTTGTGTGTTGTTCATGTGTCTGGAGAGTATCCATCTATGTAAGGCACAGGATGAGTCACTGAGTCATTTCCAAATGGAAGCTGTGTTTCATTTTTTTAAGTATGCATCCATCATTTCTCCAACAGGTGCATACAGGTCATCAGGATGTAGGCTCAGTGCACTGCTCACTCGTTAGCACTGCCTCACTTTTCCTGTCACCACTCCGGATTAGGCATTAATTCCTCATTTTATGGTCCGTGGACAGCAGGGGCAGCAAACTATGTTAAAGTTACCGTGGCTAATGTCATTACCGGCTGTCAAACACACTTTATTTTAGTTATTGAGCTGACAGCTTACAAACAGTTAGCAGGGAACGCTTCATTGACTTTTCCACCGGCACTCTGTGTGTGGATTGCATGCTGTATACTGACACGGATATGTTATTTTCAACACAAACGAGTTTTGAAATAACAGAGATTATAGTGGACTTTTATGTTATAACTTTGATTAGAAGTTTTGCATACAAGTACTGCCATTAATGAAATGTCTGTCCTGTTTAAAGCTTAAATATATTGATTTTTGGCACTGATGTATCTTTATTGATTTAAAAGATGACTGCTCCTGTGTTCAGTTTGCAACACTGATTCCAAAAAAGCTAAGCACTGTGCAAAATGTGGATAACAGAATGCAATGATTTGCAAATCTCATTGACAAATATTTTATTTATAAAAAGATATAACATATCAGATGTTGAAACTGAGATACTACACTATTTCATGAAAAATAGTAGCCAATTTTGAATTTGATCACAGCAACACATCTAAAAAATAAAAGTATGGACAGAGAGGAAAGAAAAGGTTGGAGAAGTAAGTGGTTCCAAGGAAAAACAGCTGGAGGAACATTTTGTAACTTATTAGGTTAATTTAAAACAGGTCAGTAACATGACTGGGTATAGAAGGAAAAACAGGCATGCTCATATATCATATATTGGAAATCACTGCATTGGCTCAGGAACACTTCCAGAAATCACTGTCTGTCAACACAGTTCACCGTGCATCCTCAAATGCAAGTTAAAGCTGTACCATGCAGAGAAGAAACCATGCAGTATGTGAACATGATCCAAAAATGTGTCGTCTTCTCTGGACCAAAGCTCATTTAAAAAGGACTGAGGCAAAATGGAAAACTGTTCTGTGGTCAGATGAATTAAAATTTTAAACCATGGGCTATGGTGTGGGCAGCTTAAGCCCAAAAGACACCAGCAACAAACAGTCATGTTGCGTCATATGACAGGCTTCACATGCCATCCCTAGCACACACGGAGAGCAGCATCAACAGTCAATTCCCCACCAGCCACTGCATGGCCAGGTGCTTGATACAAGAGCTGAAAGCCTGCCTGGGGCTTGCTTCCTCAGGCAAATGAAAAGAGGGTAAGAGCAGCAGTATTTCTCCAGCTGCTGAGGAATCCCACTTAATCAACACCTTGAACAAAAGATTGCACTCAATTTCTTTTCTGTGCTCTAAAACAGAGCTGCCACAACGGCAGCCGAGATTGACAAAACAGCTGTTCTCTCAGGAAAACACTCCGCATGCTGCGGCCAGCTGCACAAGGAATAGACCAGTAGGGCAAAGTGTTGAGGAGCATCCACACGTCTGGCTGCCACCTGTCTGGGCTTGTTTATAGAAAATAATGGTGGGTGATTGGATGGACATCGGACAGCGTCAGTGTTTTGGGCTTTACACGTCTGGGGGCTTTAAATGCTGAAAAGTACAAAGAGTTCATGATGCATGCACGGAAGTCAGGGGGATCCAGAGAGAACGGACATGCAGAAAAACGACTGTTGGGGCACAGAAGTGTGCTTAAAAGTCGTTTTCAGTCAGTAGGTGAGGTTTGTAGCTCTGTGAGCTGTACGATAGAGCAATGGCCAGGGATATATCTCCGCAGGATCCTCCTCCATCTCTCTCTCTCCCAGCTCTACCCTCTTTCTCTCACTCATTCTCCTCTCTGGACTCTGTCAACTGATCCCAGGCCAGGTGAAATAAGGATCAGATCAGATTTTGTGAACACATTGCCATTTTAAAGCCATAAACAGACAAACTGAATGTTTATTTATAATGAATTTTCCAGTCTTGTAAACATCAGTGGGTCTTAAACATTAATAATCTGAAAAACAGTGCCATGTGATACAAGGAAAGCATATTAATGCCTGACCTTTTTAGATTATTTGCAAGTAAATCCTGTGTAAAGTAGCTAATATATACCCTTTCGTGTGTGTGTATATATATATATATATATATATAAAATTATATAAATGTTGCTAAAAAAAAATATAGCCTGGCCCACAGAACATCTCATTGGAGCAAATCAGGCCAGCAAGCCTGAATGAGTTTGACACCCCTGCTTTAGAGCAACACATGCTCCCATCCAGGTTGAGGTTAAACAAGGTCTGCAAAGCAGCTGTGAATACACTCGGTACACTCACTGGTACCTCCTTCAGAGGTAAGTCAATTCAATGATAAACGTTCTATGTGTTAAAAGTCCTTAAAAGTTCTTCACAATAAAAGTTATTATGCTCAACTGCTATTTTTGTGAACGCCCACATCAGGAGATTTGGTCTCACCAGTCACAGTTTCACATACCTCGGCAGGAGAGAAGTAAAACTTAGAACTGTAGGTGCTGTTACAAAGAAGTGAACACAGAGAGACTTATAGAAACATCTTTCATAGCTTATGGACAGACTTAAGTTGAGTAGTATGCTGTTCATTATGGGCCATATCCCCCATTTCTACTGTGTCTAATATATCTTCCTGCTAAGAGTTTCATTTTTACATCCATATTCACTGGTGTAACTCTAAAGGAAATTTTAGTCCTATTTTTAGAAGAAGGCTTGTCAGCACCGGTAAAATAGTCAATCGAAGAAATGAGTTTCTTGGTGCAGACTTCATTGACTGAGAAGACTGAATAATCTTGCCTTTAGAGGTATGCTGGCATCACACACATAAACCAAGGATGCAGCGCTCACCAGAAGTTAATCTGGTTTCATTCTGTTGCATTTCTTGGCTTAGCACTTGTCTTAAATAGACAGGATGGAATATTTAAGTAAGACAAGTCTGTTATCATCCACAACGTCTCTGCATGTATACCTGGGGGATCTGATTTCATACTACAGACTTCTTTTAAGACTTCTACACAGCAAAACCTGCATACTCAAACAAACGCTGTCAGCGTTAAAACTGACACTTTGACAGGGTTTATGATGATTTCACTCTTTTTAGAGAGGCAGGACCGTAATGCAAATTAAGTGCCATTATTGAGTCTTTAGAGTTAAAAAATGACTCTTCTTAACACTTACCACTGTGACTTTAGCTCAACACCTCTTTGTAGTAGAACTGTCAAAATGTTTCCTAAATATTTAAGACATAATTTCAAAAAGGCTGAAAAATGCGAAAAAAAAAAAAATGTATTCTGATTAATCACACTTTGGAGCCACCAAATTAAGTAGCTTTGTAACTTTGACTGAAACGCATACTAAAAAGACTGTGGGCTCAGGTTTTATATTTTCATTAATAAAATGCATATTCTAACAATTGAAAAACTCTAGATTGAATTTTTTGGACACTTGAATTGGACAATCTGTCCTCGGTCTCCACTTCTGTTTCAAAAGCTAGAAGAAAGTTTTTCAGAAGAGAATCCTTTTTGATTATTTTGTAGTTTTGTTTTTTTAAGTCTACCAGTAATGCAATCTTTCTCAAATTATTGACAAATTTGATTAATTGCAATTAATTAATTACAAAGTCTGTAATTAATTAGAGAAGTGGTTCTCAACCTTTTTCCTTAGGGCCCCCCTACTTATATCTAAAAAAAACTTAACATCAATTTTGATAGCTTGATTGGAAAATAGGCCCTAATAAACATGCAAAAAGATCGATGTATAAACAATCTATTATTACGGCATATTTGAGCCAAAATAAAACAATAAAGGGGATCAAAAATAAAACAAAAGAAAGCCTTTGAAAGTCATAAATATACATGAGTCAAAACTTAGTTTTTGAGATTATAAAGCCAAAAATAAATCATAAATAAATAAATAAATAATAAATAAATAAAATAAAATAAAATAAAATAAAATAAAATAAAATAAAATAAAATAAATAAATCTTATAAGTTTTTGACATAAAAAAGAAAACTGTCTTAAAAAAAAGCTGTCGTAAATTTTTGACAGAAAAGCATACATTTTACAGTATACAGTATTTAAGTAATCTTCCTACATGCACAATTTGTTTTTTACTTCAAAATTCTGCATTTGGTTTTGAGATGATGTAAGACATTATCTAAAAAATTTAGTATTTTTTAAATCAAGACTATCAGATCCACATTTTTTAAAATCTTTTAGGGTGGTCCCAACACAGTCGTACATTATGTTTCTAATCAGGAACTGTAAGGTTTACTGATTTATGTTATTAACAGAAAAACTTAGCTATTTGTAAAATAAAGATTTCCTTTGTAAATTTGAAGCTTTTACAATTAAATTAATGACCAAATGCAATGTACTTACTAAAGATTGCTATTTTGGGCTAGACACCTGCAGCAAAGTCAGCTTTTTTTTTTTTTTTTTTTTTTTTTTGCCAAGGATGGAACAATAAGACAAATACAGAGCTGGGAAATACCCTTAGATGAGAACTGGCTCACTACCCTTTCCTGCAGACCACTCCATGCCACATGTGAGAAGTGGATAACTTTATTCATGGTGCAGGAGTGTCAAACATCAAAACTCACAATAACCCACCAGAAACATGAGCAAAGGAGTCCCTGCAGTGATCACTGAACTGATGAAATCAAATCATCAAACAAATCTAAACACATAAAAACATTTAAACACTTTTCACAAAGGGAAAAGTCTGCCCCCCAGGTTTGAAATGGGACTTTGCTGAGATAATACAATAACATTGTCAAAACTAAAGGCCATTTCACTGGTTGAAATTACACTTTGAGGCTAAAAATTAACTCTAAAATGTTGAACAGTGATATTTCAACACTTCAGGGTTTGCTGTGGACAGCTCCTTCTTTTTATGTCGTACACCTAACATGGATTAAGGGAGACCTTAAAATGGTGTACAGTTATACTGCACATGTTGCCTAATCACGTAGCCACACAACATGGACTTGCTGCTTCTGGCCTTGTCCTGAGTGCCCCAGGCAAAACTATAGACAGGTACAATTTAAATTCCTACCCAGTTCAAAGTTTCCAAGGTCCCATTTTTTAGTTTGAAGCAAAATGACTCGTAATGGTCATTATCTTGTTTAATGTCACATCTGCAAGCAGCCGACTGCTTCCCATCTCTCTCTCACGCACAAATGCACGTTTTTGCTCACACACAGGCTGAATGTTAATTTAAGTCACCGTTGCATAATTCATGTGATGTCGCGGCATAACCTTCCTGGGGGGAACTTTAAGTTTTACCCCCGTTTCCTAAGGGTATTGTATATGTTAGAGGGCATGTGCTTCTTCATCATTCTGTGAGGAGGAGTTTGAGACATGCACAGGCTTTTTTGTTTCTGGATGACCTTTCAGAAGTGTTGCTGCTATACCTGGTCTTGTTCCAGCATTCACCTGTTTATCATAAAATGCTCCTGATGTTCCGGCTTACAAGCATACTCCCACTTTTTTTCCATCTCATGTTTACATAGTTATTCATATGCACATGCACGTATGCGTACGCATGCACTTTATCACGCCTCTCCGATGATTATTTAAACATGTGGATA
Organism: Cheilinus undulatus; assembly: GCF_018320785.1. Taxonomy (NCBI): domain Eukaryota; kingdom Metazoa; phylum Chordata; class Actinopteri; order Labriformes; family Labridae; genus Cheilinus; species Cheilinus undulatus. The sequence continues at coordinate 22,493,240 of NC_054876.1, read as the reverse complement.
CATAGGTGAATGTGAATTATGCCGCTTAGAGATTTAAATGTAATTTTCTCTGATGCCTATGGTGCAAAACTCAGACCGACAGGATCTAGTTTTTTTTCCCAGCAGAAGGTCATCCTTGCTGCAGGACTTGGAATCAGCACGGCAGGCATGTGGAGTTGAATGGATGATGACAATATCGAAATGCTAATGAAAATGAGGTTGGATTTGGAGAGATGGGGAATGTATTACGCAGCAGGGTTGTGATCTGAAACCGTAATGTGCTTTCTCATGTTCCTGTTGCTGCCAGGTTTGCTCTGCACTGGGGAGCAGGAAACGAGATCAAGGCTTCACCTATTTTCCAGATAAAATTGTGCAAAGCATGCTGACTTTATACACAGAGAATTTGAAGTAGCACACTATTTGGTATTTGACTTATCATATAAGACACAACTGAAATCACAAACTTTAGATCCCTTTGAGATAATCCTTTCATTTTGATAAATGCAACAGACTGAGGCCATTAAAGCAACACATTATCATCACCTTTCTGGCAGAAGGTAATAAATTGCCATATCTGAGCATGAACTTTGAAATGCTAATGTTCCTGTTCAGAAGACAGCTGTAGCATGACCTCAGCAGATACTCACTCAAACTAAAATATTCCCTCTGACCCAGCCTGCTGCCTGATCAGATATAGCAGAGTTCCTTCTTTTCAGAAATATCTGAAATTTAGTACAGCTATTTCTCTCTATTTATTGAATATATTTGACTTGATGGAGTCCCCAGTGCCCCGATGGCCACCCGACTATCACAACTGCTCTCAAATTCAAACCCAATTGAGCCTTTTTAAGAGCTTTTATCGCGTGTCATTCTCTGATTTCTCTTGGCACTCTGCACTGCCAACAATCTAATTTTAAAAAGCCTGAGTGTTAAGTCTGCCACTTCAGGCTATGTTTTAGTCACGGTCTCATTTATGTAGCGATTAAAGCTCAGGAGGCAGGATAAAAGCACATCTTTATTAGTGAGCAGTAAAGAGCAGAGCAAACAGAAAGAAAAAAATGGGGCTGCCACTTGTCATTGCCAGCGTGACTGCATCCATTGATTGGTCGTGAGGTCAGAGTCCATGTTAGTGCATCTTTGTGCCTTGTCTCTCTTTGTGTTTGTGAAGCCTGAGGTTTTGCCAATCATCAAGTCTCTAAAATCACTAGCAGGATCCAGCTGTGAATGTAAAATCCATGTAAAACACAAAGTGAAGTGTATGGCTCAGGAAGTATCTTCAAAAAAGCTTCATAAAGAAACACAAAGAGGAGCTGTTGACATTTTATAGCTGTATAACTCTATTTTTTACCCTCCATTTTTTGTTAAATGTAACAAAGAGTAGATTTCAGACCAACATTAAATGATGAATCAAGCTTTTCAACACCTGTGAAAATTGTGCCAAGCTCACCATGAGATTTTAGATTATCACCTCACATGATTCCGGCTGCACAGCTGAGTCCATTTAGGCCAGCAGATGGACTCTGGTAATGTGATAAGAAAGTGGACAGGACCCAATAGAGGACTGAACTTTATGGCTGTCAATTTAACATTCCAATATTCGCTCATTCATTTTCTTTAATCACTGCAGGAAGTAGTTGGAAAGTCATAGGGGCCCTTTTAAAGCTGCTGATGGCTGATAAATTAAATGACAAATGTACAGTAGTTACAAGAATGATAATGGTGTATATCATTAGACATGGCAGTGGCCAATTCTCAACCTTTTTAACCTGTATAGAGATGATATGGTCACACAATGTTTCAACAGCAATCCTTGCCCTAATGCTTTTGTTTCTTATGCTTTGTTCCATTTACTGTACCTCTGCATTCGGATATCCGAGCTGGGAATGACATCACACCTAAGTTGTATGCATTCCAGTTACTTTGAGTTGGGAACTCAAGGTACTGGAGTTGCTCCAAGTTTCCAGGTCAGAAATCAGAGTTCAGGAGGCATTCAGGATGACATATCTAACTGATATTTGAAGATTAACTGGAATATACCATAAACACTGCACCATCGCCTCACAACTTCCACAGATACACTGGAAGCAGCTAACATAATTGACATCAGAAGTGTCAGAGCCCTTTAGCTTTTTCTTTTACATCTATATTGGTTGCTATTTGATCAAGTTGTTACCAGCCACTTGCACCTAAATTGTATTACTCAGGGCTGTATAATCCACCAGCTCGTCCAAATTAGAGCAGAACAAATCTCAGATTTGTTGGGTAATGAAGGATGCACCGGATCCTTTGTTGGACAGGGATAGAAGGACAGATACGCTGGCCACATTTGAAAGAGCCTTCAAATGAACCACTGTGACGTAATCAGCCTTTGAATGTGCCAAATATTGTGATCCCTGAAATTGGGGTCAGCTATTGTTGCAAAACCCACTTGTCCAGTGTTGCAAATGTGTAAAAAATGCCTGGTTTGGATCTGTTGTTAAAAGATCCATTGACTCTAAAGTGTCTGCTCTTTCTGGTTAAAAGATTCACTTTGAGTCTGCAGGAGATTTTGACAATCTTTCATAGCAGTGGGTTGTGAGATTGAAATACACTTCTTTACTGGTGGTAATTTGTTACATAGTCGGTATTGATTCCTAAATTTGCATGTCTGAGTAGGAGCATGGGCATAGCTCAGGGGGGTGGGGGGTGCTTGAGAAGCCTCAAATGTAAACTGGGTTTTTATTATTATTATGTTTGTTTCTTAGTACTGATTGTCATTATTGAATCAAAACCACCAAAAGAATTGTTCAACACTCAAATTTATATTGAATAAAGTAAAAAAAAAAAATACTAGAAGGCACTTGCATATTGTCCAAATAGTAAAGTCCACTCCTAGTGTTGTGTGGGACAGTGGAGCCTTGAGGAGAGGAGAAAGTTGGCTGTGAATTGGAGGATTGATGCCACCTAAACACTTTGAATCAGATGCCCAAAAGAAAAAAGAAAGAAAAGAGTAAAGAGGTAGAATAGGTGGGAAAAAAACGCCTCACAGAGTTTTTTTTTTTTTTTTTTTAAAGAAAGGGCAGAAAATAGATTAGTAAATGGCTTTGTAGTGTTCAGGAGGAGAAGAGAGCAGAGACAAAGAGCAAGCTGAGGATGATGGAGGCAAAGAAAGCAGGGAAAGAGAGCAGGATATGGAAGGTGGGGGAGATGAGAGCAAGGGGCTGAGAGCAAGATGAGGATGATGGAGATGAAGAAAGAGGGGATAGAGAGCAACTTCAAAGTTTTATATTTATTATATCTTTTTTGTATTTCACTTTGATTTTTAAACCTATTGATGAATTCTATATTGATAAGGACATTTGGCTAAAAAAAATCAGACAGTTGTCTTGTGTGTGTGTGTGTGTGTGTGTGTGTGTTTGGATTATATAAGGGTTTCTCAAGATTGATTGTCTTGTATTTAACAGATGACATTCATGGATTTATTAGAGAATGAGGAGTGAGGTATGAAAATAATAAAAGGAAATACCCTCTAACGCTCTTAAAGGACGATCCCTGCGCCTTTGAACAAACTTAAATCTAATTTAAAGCTTGCCAGTGTTGCAGTGTTACAGGTTAGGGTTGTTTGTAAATGCTGACATGAGGCGCATCACTTCACCTTCATTCGTCCTGCCTCTGCTCAGCTCCAGAAAGCCCTTCAGCACCATGGACAGTGCCAAAAAAAAAAAAAAAAAAGCCAGCACCCCAGACAAGCACATTTTTAAAGACTTGCACCTCTTTAATGTGATTTCTGTGTGAGCATTGGATGGGAAATTCAATGACTTTGTGTCTCAGATTGGCCTCATTTTCCCAGAGCAAATCTGTTCCAACCCTTTGTCAGGCTCATTAGACATGCCCAACATGCTGCTAGAGCACCAGGGTGAAACATCCATGACTCACTTGGGTTGTATTTACTTTTCACTGATGCCTCAGGGTCTATAGATTCACATCACACTGTTGAACCCCCTAGATGCACATTTGATATATCAACCCTGTACTAGCAGAGGAGGGGTATGCATTTGGGTGGTTGAATAAGTTGCTGCACCTACTTTTAATCTTAAGAGCACAGTGGCAGCGTGCGAGGCACAGTTTCCATCTTGAGGCTGCTGCTGCTGCTGCAGGGGGAAACAGAAACTTCACTCAGGCTATTATATAATTGGGGATGTAAATGGGATAGTGTGAGTGTGGTTGAAGGAGGGGGATTCTTGTCACAGGCAGAGAGTGAAAACACCAGGATCAGGAGAAAGAGGACGTCCACAGTGGAAATAGATGCCTGGAATCCTGACCCATGAAGAAGAGGATGTAGATTTAGGTTGTGTGATAGGGAGGAAAAAGAAGAAGGGGGGTCAGACACACTGCATCATTTAAGTGCTGCGGCTGATGTCACTTCCTAAGCACCATAATTGGTCATCAATGACTCTTAAGGCTGTGAAAAATGGCTAAATGAAAACACTCTCGTTCAAACACTCTCACACTCACACTTCCCCAGGGGAGAACTCTACTGATCCAGTGAAACCTTAATTGCTCGGACCGCTCTCTCTCCCTCTCCCTCCCTCTCTCTCTCTCTCTCTCTCCCTCTCTCTCTCACACACACACACACACACACCTTTGAAGTGAGCACCTCTCGTCTGATGAGCGCCACAGCGTCGCATATTTCCCGCTCACCTATATCCCCACTTGCACCTCCGCTGCCGTGGCCCCCATGTGGCCCCTCCCTCACCGGACCGGACCGATAAATGGGTTAAGTCTGTCACCAGGAGAAGCCAAGATAAATGCAGTGGGAGCATCAGGAGATCCCCCTCCGCTGTTTTACTACCGATCTGCACCCAAAGGCACTGCCCGCTCCTCTGCGACGTGTTGATTCGACAGAGTAGACTGAATTGAAGTCGTGATTTATGCTTTTATGAAGAGGAGACCGACAGCAGCGGCAGCAGCGGTTCCTAGACCCAGACCCGTGGGCGGCTGGGTGGCGTCCGTCTGGGTGAGCTGATAGGACGAAGACTTGGCACTCTACCTACCAACTGCTTCATCCCAAATTTTCAAGACATGGCGATGAGAAGTGAGATGTAGAAATTGGATGGGAGGCCATACATGTGGGTTAGTGCTTCAGCTGAAAGGGACAAAATCTCCCATTTTCTTCCTCCTCCTCCTCCTCCTCCTCCTCACCTAACCAGTTGATATTTTGTCTAAGAAAGTGTACAGCTCATGACACCGTGGTGAATCCCCGAGGCTGGTCCCACACACAGACTGAATGAGTTCTCCTCTGACTGTCGGACGGACTCCTCAAAAGCACAGGACGGATGCAAACAGACTAAACAAATCTTGGCATTTTGGAACACCCTTAGCGTCTCCGCCTACGGTTTTGTAACCGAGCGGGGTGAATCTGTCAGCGGGGGAGTCGTCGATTCACGGGCAGGTAAGGCTTTGCCACCTCTGGGTGGGTGTGTTAAAGGTGATGAGGGTGATTACCGTGAAGTAATCGGCCGCCCAAGTGTGTGCAGCTGATGGCCGCAGAGCCGCGCAGGCGACTGCACCTGTTGTAATCTGTGTAGATGTGCGGCGCGTGCCTGTGTGCGCGCGTGTGTAAATCAACTGCTGCCAGTCTTGATTGTCTATACGTGTTTGATGTCTAGCAACACAAAGATTTCTGTCTATTTACATTCAGACTCTTTTATCTGCTCCTTAAAGCCGCTTCTCAGCTGTTTGTGCGCATCGCGCGCGTCACAGCGCGCTGCGTGGGTTTGATCAGTGTGATTAGGTGATTACAGCTCCGCCACACGTGCTTCATAAGGGCAGTTACAGTATAATTGTCTCAGCATGTTGCGGGATGTGAAACACTTCATCATACACACCATATATCATGTTTTCTGGCTGTATAAGCCGCCCTCGTGCTCACATGCTGTAGCAGTGCACACAGGTTTCTGATAAATGAGAGCAGCTGCAGTCTAAAGCCCACTTCTATTCATTCTCATCGGCTGGTGCTGGAAAACACTGAAGTCATAAAGCATGATGGTCAGAACTCTGACTTTTCTCACTCACATCCATCATCTGTCAGTCTGGAGAAGGCGCACAGAAGGTGGGTGGAGGTGGTACTGGATCCTTTGGGTAAGCTTTTTGGCGGGTTAAGGGATTATATTTCATATTCTTTAGTACCAAACTTTAAAGACGCATTGTAGCAGTGGCTTGCTTGCTGTGTGACACAACATGCATGTGCCCCCCCCCATACACACACACACACACACACACACACACACACCCAGGAGTCATTTTTAGATGATCTGATAGCAGATCAAGGGTGCACACATCAACATCTCCTCCTCCTGAGCTGGTGGTGAAGCCTCAGAACTACTCACCTGAGGCAGCGGCTGCTGAGAGTATGGCCATGTAGAGCAGGTGACCCAGACTGACTCCAAGCTGGAGTTGAAACGATGAGAGACAGAGACGTTTTTAATGCAGAACTGACAGAAAGAGAGAGACACCACAGAGATCACAGCTGCCTTTCTTTGCCCAAGGTGACTTCACCAGGAGACTCCTGGTGTGACACTTCTCAGTGAAGAGAGTAAGTTGTTTACATTCAGTCATGCAATCAAAAGCCATCTCATTGTTGAAGCAACACATCCTTATTTTCTTATTTCTAATTTGCTCTGTTTAATGAATCACACTTCACCTTTCTCCAGCACTGATGCCTCAACTGATCAGCCATGATTATTTCTGGCAGGCTGAAGAGGCTTTATCTCTAAAAGAAGTCATGGAGAGCTGAATGACAGATTGTTTTAAAGGCTTGTAAAAAAAAAGAATAATTTATTTGATTTATTTTTGAAGTGCGCCCAACCTGCATACAGATCTCACAGTAAGAAGAGAGAGCATTGATGAGGTTGATCACACATTTTTGAATGTTTTGGCGGCTAATTGGGGGCTGCTGCTGGAGTTACAACCTGCTTTCTTTGATTAGACTTGATTCTGTTGTCTTTTTGTCGCTGTCTGCTTGTAATGACAGAGTTTTACATGTGCTCTCCATGCCTCATGCTTCCCTCTCCATTGGGAGCAGAGGGAGGCAAGGGAAAATAAAACATGCCTCCTATCTCCCCATTTCCAGTGCTTGGCTCAATCTCAGTTGCTCCTCTCCCTTGATCTCGGCCTTTTCCCTCTCTTCTGAGCTTAAATTTGTTCTGATCACCACGCTACAGACTTGAAAACTCGGCTCCCCAGGGTGCAGGTGACCCCTCAGTTCAAACACCATCAGTCAGCGGCCCCCCCTCCTTTCATCCCCCTATCCACCTACCTCTCTCTCCTACCTGTCTCTCTGCCATTCTGTCTGTCTACCACTCCTCTCCAAGTGCTCTGTCAGGCAATGAGGCTTATCAGATGGAGGTTTTCTGCTAAAGCTTGTCCTTGTCAGCTCTCATGTCCGTCTCTGTGACAACAGCCTGTGTTTTCACGAGTAGGAAAACCACAATCCAAAAATATATTAGGGGAAAAAAGCGAGTGAGAGAAAGAGGCAGAAAAGATGAAATTGAGTGTGTGAGTTTGATGCATGTTTTTTTCATGTCTGCCATGAGTGAGTGGGCGTTTCTACATCTTCATTCTAATTTCACGTCATATGTCTTATTAATTTGTCAGATGATGTTTTAATTTGCTGAATGAAGAGTGCATATATTTAAGAATCAAAGCATCAGTCATTAAATGTTCATCCAGCTGATAAAACATTGATGGAACATCTAATATGCTTGTATCTACATATTCCTAACATTGGCAGATACACACATCACCTTGTCTTGGGAATTAAAACATGCATGGATTCATTTATTCACAATCTCTACATTAGTACACTAAAACAAACCTTTTGTCTCTAGGCACATGAATGTAGATTAATAATACAAGATTTAATTCTGCTGGATCTGCACGCATGTGCAGGCACATCAAGTAAGAAAGCACTTTGTGGCTAGGAGCAATAATTGTCGTTTTTCTGGAGTATTTGCATGTGCACACCTGAAGCCATAATCAGTCATTCCTATTATAAAAACATAATCATCAGGTGATGTAGAGGTGTAATTATTGTAGAAGAAGCAGCCAAAGATGAGTCAGTTTGTCTCTCTCACTTGCTAATATTACATTAATTTTACTCTTCGTGTTGCCTCTGGTTGAAAACACATCCTGGTTTCATACACCACATGTTTTTCCATTCACTTTAGGATGATCATGAGTAATGCATTTCTCTTAGTCAACCTTACCAGTGTCTCCATTTCGAACATTTTTTATTTGATAAGTTGAGGAAAAAAGGTTCTTGTGCTGTTTTGTTTTAAATAAATGTGATGCCATGTAACATTGAAAATAGAAAAAAGGTTTTCAAACTTTCTACTGGTGATCCTGCTTATGTATTTGTAATTGCATAGTTGATTAATACAAAATAAATAAATAGTGGCTCAAGGCAAGCAAGCCAATTTACGAAAGGAAGTATTTTTGCACTCTGACCTGAATCAGAAACATCCCTGACCACAAAGGACAAAGCTAGGCCTTCTTAGCAATACAGAAATATTTTTAAAACCCAATTCATTTGTGCTGCAGCACAAAATTTCACATTCCCAGTCAACATTTGTCAGTTAAAGGGATATTTCACCCTTTATTGGGCAAGGAGCCACATATGGTCTCTCTGGTCTGCTTCCTTTGTGGCCTTCTCCCCGACTTTCTGATACAGCAGAACCAGAATGATTTTTCTCAGCCAATCAGCAGAGATCAGCGTCATGGAAAGTGACATCACAGCATCTGGCCCAGAGCATCTCAAACTTTCTGTCTCCTGCAGGACTCAAAAAATGCAGTTTTACTGAACATTTCTTTTGGTTAAAAACAAATGGCCCTAAAATCATGACTAGCCATGATAAGTTGATGAAAATCACTTATTATATAGGTGAAAATTAGTGCTAAATGTGATGATAGGTTTGTTTGGGTATGATTGGAACTGTACTTGAACATACGCCCGTTTAGGGTTTAATATGTTGTCTATATTAACACATAGGGCCGATGAATATAGCAACCATACTAAAGGTATTTTTTTAATACTAATAACTCATTATAATGTAGGATAACAATATTCTATAGCATAGACTGATGTTGCTATTTTTTTTTTAAAGAGGGCAATCCAGTGCAAAATTTGACAAATTTATTGAAATTTTCAAGGTATAATTATGAAAATAGGTGGGATTTTTCAGTTTTAAACCCTTTTAATAGTTGTATCATACTTTTGTGGTTAATATCAGTTTGCATTTTTAATGTGAGTCTTATTTATGCTTAGATTAGTTCAGGCAGTTAATATTTGTGATATTTTTACATTTTCTGAAGGAATTGTAAAGAAAAATAAGCTATATAAATAGTGAAATTTATGTGATTTTACAACAGTGCAATATTTTATTGTGAGCCTCATTACTGCTAAAATTCACTTAGTTATTCAAAACTTGTGATTATTATAGGTCTCCTGTTGGAATTATTAGATAAAACAGGTGGTATCACCATTACTTATACAGTATTCTGAAAACAGTCATGTCTCGCCTTTAAGAGATGTCAGAATCTAAAGACAACCTCACCATATCTTGTGAAATTAATATTTTTTTATTGAAATAACTTTTAAAGGTAAAGTTAATACTCTTTGGACTCTATTTGTGGTTATGTTTTTGCCCATTAACGGTTGAAGACCCATATATGGTCACTTTGTTGAACTGGATTTTCACCATAATAATGTAAAAAAAGGAAAAAAGTATTTTGATTTCCACTTATAATATTTTAGGGCTCAAATTTTGAATTTCCAAGTATTTCAGTGATTGCCCTTTAAAGGGCTAAAAGGTGACTATGGCCATCATTTAAAGACATTCTAAATTTATTTAAAAGTGTTTTTCTTCACCAAGTCTTTGAAGATGTTCGGTTATTGTCCTAACCTGACATGCCAGGTAGACTGTTTCATTTGTCTGCTGCATGGATATATTTCACATTTATCCGGAAAAGCTCCCATAAAAGTGTTTGGGAAGGGCAGACTTTCAAAAAATTCTAAGAAGATTTTGGAGGAAGTTCTGTCACATACTAATGCCAAAGCAGAAGAGTGGAAACATCTTTCACATCATGAAAAGTTTCTAGAGTTGTTTTTTTTTTTTTTTACATACAGAAACATAGTCCAGTTCTGATTAAACTGTCACTATGTTGTAGATACACTATATTGCCAAAAGTATTCACTCATCTGCCTTGACTCGCATATGAACTTAAGTGACATCCCATTCTTAATCCAAAGGGTTTAATATGACATTGGTTCATCCTTTGCAGCTATAACAGCTTCAACTCTTCTGGGAAGGCTTATGTAAAATTTTTGACGATTCATCCAGAAGCACATTGGTGAGGTCACACACTGATGTTGGACGAGAAGGCCTGGCTCTCAGTCTCTAATTCATCCCAAAGGTGTTCTATCAGATTGAGGTCAGGACTCTGTGCCGGTCAGTCAAGTTCATCCACACCAAACTCTCTCATCCATGTCTTTATGGACCTTGCTTTGGGAACTGGTGCACAGTCATGTTGGAACAGGAAGGGGCCATCCCCAAACTGTTGGGCTCCGAAAAAAAAAAAAAACAAACTATTATTTATTGCACCAATGTGATGTTTCAAGCACAGTTGCTCTTCATCAGAACAAAGAGACACGAGATGAAGACCAACTCTGCTCGAAACGTCATGCTGGTGCAATGAATAACATTTTATTTGTTTATTTATTTATTGCATTTACTTATTTTATTTATAACCTACAGTGTGTGAGACGTCTTTCTGTTCTTTGTCAGTCTCTTTTTCCGCTCAGCACCTGCCCACCTAGGTTTAGATGTGCGTATAGACTTTTTTCTTACATCCTCAAACTGTTCCCACAAAGTTGGGAGCATGGCATGCTGAAGCATTCAGAGTTCCTTTCACTGGAACTAAGGGACCAAGCCCAACTCCTGAAAAAACAACCCCACACCATAATCCCCCCTCCAGCAAACTTCACACTTGGCACAATCAGTCAGACAAGCACCGTTCTCCTGGCAACCGCCGAACCCAGACTCATCCATCAGATTGCCAGATGGAGAAGTGCAATTCATCACTCCAGACAACACATCTCCACTGCTCTGAGTCCAGTGGTGGCATTGCATTGCACTTGGTGATGTATGGCTTGGATGCAGCTGCTCGGCCATGGAAACCCATTCCATGAAGCCCTCTACGCACTGTTCTTGAGCTAATCTGAAGGCCACATGAAGTTTGGAGGTCTGTAGCGATTGACTCTACAGAAAGTTGGCGACCTCTGCGCACTATGCGCCTCAGCATCCGCTGACCCCGCTCTGTCATGTTACGTGGCCTACCACTTTGTGGCTGAGTTGCTGTTGTTCCCAGTCACTTCTACTTTGTTATAATACCACTGACAGTTGACTGTGGAATATTTAGGAGTGAGGAAATTTCAGGACTGGACTTGTTGCACAGGTGGCATCCTATCACAGTACCACGCTGGAATTCACTGAGCTCCTGAGAGCGACCCATTCTTTCACAAATGTTTTTAGAAACAGTCTGCATGCCTAGGGGCTTGATTGTATACACCTGTGGCCATGGAAGTGGTTGGAACACCTGATTTCTGTGAGGACTCTCACTCTTGCTGCTCAGTGATCTCACCATCAGAGATACTGGGTGCATCTCTCTGTGTTTTCTCTCGTGTGTGTGGTATTAAGAATCTGCTGATGCAATTTAATAATCTTTCTGAGTAGTCAGAATTACCTGGCACTCAAAAATAGTTGTGAGTCAGTGCTGAGTACCCTTACTTAGTAATTTTTGTTCTTCTTCTGACACGAGCCTTGTGGCCTTTGAATTCTATTTAAAGAGAAATTTTCTGTCTCCCTATAAGTTTAAGTTTGTAGTTAGCTGCATGGCAGTGGTGGTTTAGTTCTTAGAGGTGTTTTGATCAGAAGCCTTTGGTTTGTTTATTTTATTCCCCTCTCCCAACTGATCACTTGCAATTTTAGTGGCTATCCTTCCAAAACTGCTAGTATAACTAAACCCCGCCCATAGTGACTGCCATAAATTATACTGATTGGTCTAAGCAGTGTTTGATGCAGCATAAATGTTGTAGACTGGAGCTTCTCAAGATGGATTTGCCTGATGACAGACATTGAGTCTGGCAAATCCATTAGCTTAGCAAGGTTATTAATATCTAAGATATGATCAAGTTTCAACAAGAAATCTGTGTCTGTCTTAAAATGTTCATTCATTCACACACATTAACAGAGTTTCAGGTCTCATTTCTTATCTGTATGACTGCAGTGTTGTACAATCACCATCCAAAGAGATGATTAAGGACTGGATTTAATCCATAGGTGTCAGCATACATGTTCACCGCTTACCACAATTAGTCACAAAGAACTCTCCAAATGAACAGGCCATTAGGTATGGATCAACTACTTCAGCACCCAGGGGCCTTTCTGTCTTTGTAGTCAGAGCAGCACAGCCTAAGCACCTGCACACTCACCGTCTTCTTTATTCCTCTTCTTAAGCAGCTCCCTGCACAATGTTTCTGAACTTTCTTCTTAACCCTTATAGGGCACTCACTGAAATACTTGGAAATTCAAACTTCAAGGGCAAGAATATTACTGATGGATACTTTTTTCCCCACACATATAAATCTATTTCACTATTATGGTGAAAATCAAGGTAAATTAAGTAACCATATATGGTTCCGTGCTCATTTATGGTTAAAAAAGTATATGCATATTTAAATGTATAATGAGTATTTACTTGCACATTAAAAAGTTATTTAAATTCAAAATCTTCATTGTACAAGACATGTTAAAGTTGCCTTTAGATTCTGATGTCGTTTAGAGACAAGACATGTCTGGTTTCAGAATACTGTCTTAGTGAGTTCAACAGTAGTACTACCAGCTGCATGTTATAGTTCCAAAAGGAGGCCTATAATAATCACAAATCTTGAATAACTCAGTGAATTTTAGCAGTGATGAGCTCACAATAAGGGTAATAGAACGATCAATGCAATGTAAGTTTAGTAAAACTGTTTTACTGTTGTAAAAATGACTAAATCACACGTATTCCACTCTAATTTTTTACAAACCTGTGGCAATGTCCAACTACAGCACAGAGTACGGTCATCCTACATCGTAAGAGGTGGACCAAAGTGACCATGTATGGTTCCTTGCCCCATAAAGTGTTAAAGAAGTAGTGAACATTTCAACTTTTTTTTTTCAGCTGTACACTGAGGTATCTGACTGAACTATGATAAAACACATCAGTGCTGGTGTTATTTCCGACATTTGCACCAAACTTATGAAAATTTGCATTTTACAACTTTTAATTAGCCCAGATGGACTTCTGCTTTGAAAAATCTTTTCTAAAAAAGCATGGCTTATGTGACATAGAATCTCACCAGGTTTCTACGTCACATAACTCTATATAAAAGATAGACTGTTACCGCCTCTAGCTGACTTTATCATTCAGAGACCACTCCCATCTTCTCCTGCCTGCACCTGCACTGCTTCGGCTCCGAGAGCTCCGGCTTTAGTAACGCCAGTGCTGGAGCAAACAGCCCAAACAGGTAATGCTAAGGACCACCGAGGTCCATCACCACTCCACAGCCTGCTTCACGGGACTCTGGAGGGGAAAAAAATCCTCCACCTCTAAAGATCGCTCTGGGCAGCAGTGCTGCAGGACTCTGTGTCACTTTCTAGCAAGGGGATGTCACTGTCACTCCGTCTGTGGGCAGAGTTGGCTTTGAGATGAGGGTTCACTGTTGGAAAATTGTTGAAAGTTCAAACCTGATTGCCACATTAAAATCCATTCTATGGCTTGATAGGTTATGAATTGTTCGAAAGTTTCCCCTTAAATCTACATCCTTAAATTTCAAGGGCTCAGAGGTTCTAAAGGGGTCAGATTAAATATCAATAATATTTCTTATGAAGGCCATCCCCCACCTTTAATGTTATAATACTGATTTCAACTTTTTTGAAATCAAATGAGACAAATTTCTACCAGAAGTGTTATTTATAGACAACTTTTCAAAGTTTGGGACACGATGGATGACGCAGAAGGTCACTATGATTGGCTACATATTAGAGGATTTTCAAGTCTTAACTGGTTTTAAAAATGTAGGAGACCACAGACTTAAAGACACTTTCATCTGATTTTTTAACATTATAATCCTCTTAAAGCACACACAAGATGACTCAACCAGAACACGAGACCATACACCTGCTGTTTGTAGTCACAATTTTACAGTGAAGAGAGTCCACATGCATGAGATCTCACAGAAACTCACATGTCAAACGAGAGCCCAGAAGAAAGACAAAATGAAGTATGACAAGTAGGGTTGTCAGCCGTCCTTTAAAACATAGAATCATCCTGTATTTGACATTTAAATGCAGTGTCCAGTTTTGAGTCAACACAGGATGCAATTTGTTCCGTATTTTCTTCCTTAACATCCTAATCTGCCACTGATTGGTTAATACTTGTTGCTTGTGTCAGTTGGATTGGTCAGCTAAGACATAGAGCCAATCAGGGGAAAAGGAAGGCGGGGCTTCTTTGATGCTTCAAACACTCGCAGCTGGAATGATTATAGACACACAGAAGTGAGCGGGAGAATAAAACACTTGGCCAGACAGTAGCCGTGAAAGTGAGTAAAAATCCAGTTTGTGCTTTCAGGTGTTTTCTGTGGAGTGGAGTGGGCTGACAGATGTACAAAAAAGAAAAAAAGAAATGTTTCCAGAAAGTAACACAGACCCAAAAAGCCAAACTGTGGTGTTGCAGTTCTTGATACCCAAACATCCCCTGAGACTGATATGGTAATAATAGTTTTTTAAGCCAGTTTTGATAGGAGTTCCATTCATGGGACATCATAAATCTTCACAAACTTTATGAATCGTGAGGTTTTTCTGTCAGTTAGCCTGTGAGCTCCACTCTGCTCAGAGAAGTAACGCAGCAGTGGGCGTGGCTTCAGATGCCATGTGTCTCTTATGAGAAGAAAACAGCTGTGATATAAGTTTAGCCAAGCTGAAAGAACCAGCCTTTACTCATCAGTCAAACAGTCCTTAGAGGGAAAAATATTTTACCTAATAAGTTTTGCCTGATTAAAACTGCTAGTAAAGATTCCTGTGTATTATTCATAATAATGTAAAAGTTTGAAATGTTTTAAGCACATACCTATTGGACCCTACATCCAAAATTTAAAAAATTTTATTTATTAACTATCTTAGTATATAAAATGGAATTGTGACAAATATTTTAGTCCAAACTGTACTCGCATTGCTGTTATGATTTAAAGCAGGGGAAAGACCAAAAGAATGGTGTACTCAACCAGAAGAGTAATATCTTCAAAAAAAAATTAACTTAAATAGAAGGAAAAACAATTGGTGAATGGTGACAGAAAGCCTGGACATTTTTTTCAGTTAAAGGTTTTTTTTGGATACTGTGTAATATGGCAAAAGTACAATAATTTTCTCAAAAAATTACCTGATTAAAATCTGTGTTTTTTTTTTCAAATAAAAAGTACTAGTAGGCCCCCACAAAAAAAGCTTTAAAAAGTAGTCATAGTATATGTGGCACTGGCCCGTAGTGGCTGTGGCCCAGAGGAGTGCAAGGCGTCCCTTATTTTTATGCACACAAGTTGGCAACCTTAATGGCAAGTGTCCTCAGCTGGCTTTTCTGGTGTAAGTTATAGCTGCAATATATGGGTGAAATCCTGTCTGAGAGAAAGGTGCATTTGCATTTATGTTTGTAAGCTGTTAAAGCACATAACATCTGGTTGGTGACACTACCTGGTTTGCTCATTCTTATTGGTTATGGTGCGTATTCCATTGAATGCAGTTCCACCTGGAATCATTCATATCAAACATGCTTCATTGTTGTAACAAGTGGAGAGAGAAAGCGTCACTGATAACTAGGAGAATTAGCTGGTGAAATTTGTTTAAGCTGTGCAACAATAAACACCCCAACTCCCCATGATCAAGCCAGGCCTCCTATGTCTGCTCAGTGCTCACTGCTGATGAGTTAAAATGATGGGGTTAGCCCTGAAGTTAGCGGCTGCAGCAGACAATTAAGCTTCCCCTGTGCTTTTGACTATAGCCAGGAGTCTGGAACAGGAAAGTTAATACTTTTATCCACAACATTAAGGATAAATGCTTTTCTTGAAGAGTTCTGAACTTTTAGGACCCTGTTTGTGTCATAGTCTATGATTAGCATATGTAACTCTCAGCAAAGAGAGTAAAGGGGTTAGACGTCTCAATACTGATCAATCTCCACTCTAGAAAACAATGTCATGGATGTATATATAGCATGAAAAATATGTACAATGACGTAACAAATAAATCATCAACAATAAATCCGTCATCAACTTTAATCAGCTGCAAAAAATCCACGTTACGACAGCACCAATGAAAATGTGGTGCATTACTGACATTAGATCAGGCATGTGTAAACAGAAGCTATAGGAGAGTAGAGGTGCTGTGCACATGCGATCAGACAGTTTAAATGAATAGATAAGGCAAAAAAGTTATTTTAGTCAGTCATAACACGTTTGTAATTGTTCAAGCATTTACTTGGCAGCATAGTATGTTTGGCGTCAGGCTCTGACTTCATCACTGCTCACAGATTTATCTTACATGCAGAATTAAGGAGTGATGAGACATTATCTTAAACCCCTTTTCTGAGTCTACAGGTGGGGTGGAGGTGGGTTGAAAGTGGGAGTGCAATGCTGATTCAGTGCAGAGCTGGCAATTGCAGAGCAGAGGAATAGACCAGGAAGTTTAGTAGCTTAAGTAGACCAATGAATTAGAAGAATGTGAGTCATGTGATTTGATGCATATCATGTGTGGCTCATTTGGCTCTAGATTACTGCACGGACTAACTTGCGAGCTTTGCTCCATTTGTAAATGTGGACTGAAATGAACTGTAGGAAAAGTGCTGTAAATAGCCTGTATGTGTCAAAACTTTGTTTATAATGTCCGCTGAAGCTTAAATTATTTTATTCAACAGTAAAAAGGAGCATAAAAAGCCACACAGACTAAAAAATATACCACCCTAAATTACTTGGATGCTGATTTGCACAGGGTTTGTATTGCCTGTGGACCCATGTGTGTGCTGAAATATGGTAGGTAATTTTAATCTTGTGAGGCTGGATTGGATTGGCCAGTCTTCAAAGACTATAGGTCTGGCAAAGCTCCGATCTAAAACAATTGTTCCCGTTCTGAGAACAGACTTTACCAATAAGCAACAGAGAATTAAGAAAATGAGGTGGTAGCTATGTATGGGGTTTAGTTGTATCGGAAGTCTGTACCAATGGCTGCCAATCGGTTTCGCTCAAATTTAGCTTTAGTATAGTGGCAGTTTTATCAGAACTTGACCACATTTCTTTATTTAATATAAAGTGAAAAGCTGCACTGAAAACTTATCATGATGGAAAAGATGTTCTTCACACTTCTTCCAACCAACCTGCCTTGCCGTGAGTTTGCGATGGTTAAAGTTAGGATTTAGCTGTACTGTGAGCCAGTATATATAATGGCCTCCACTAGTGCAGCATTTAGCACAGATGTAGCTATAGTACAGCAGCAGTTTAATCAGAATTGGGCCACTTCTATTTATTAAAAACAAGAGCAATAGCCCATCTGAAAGCTTGAAGATTGGTTTTGCGCTTCTCCCAACCAGCCCCTCATGAGTTTTATCCACCAACAAGCTCCACCATTCATTAACTACGACAACCCCTGCCTGTTGAGCTCAGGTGACTGCCGGCCTACTACCTCATTTTGTCTTGGTGCTCTGATTAGCCTGTATCATTACATATTACCAGAGCCCCCAGGTAAAAATAATCCTGTGCGAATAGGGTTTTAGTCAGCAATCTGGCTCACAACAAGCATCAGCCAAAACACGTATCATTTATGATAGACCAAGTAAGGCTCTCGCTGAGTCTAAGGCTCTAACTGAAAAGTAATCTATTTTCTATTTTACTTTGTGCCTCATTTTAAAGCATAGACTGGATATTGTAGTGTTCTTGTTTCATGTGTAGGAATTGAAACTTAGTCTACATTAACATAACCACAAAAAAAAAACTGCATCTCACATGCACACGAAACAAAACTGCAAATCACACACACTTCTACACTACCTCACAACATCTCTACAACACAAAACACTCACAGCATTGCCAGTCTGATGCCTCTTGGTGGATGGCAATGGACTATACTCTGCTGTCCTTTGGAACCCGCTGCAACCGTCAACCAACTCCCCCAACAGTCAAAGCCGGCCCACGAAAGTCCAACAAGCCAACCCAAGAAAGCCAGGAAAGCCAACCCTGGAAGTTTCGAACGCCGCTTGGCACCACAGATGTAATACAAAACTTAAATTTTAGAGTACAGTAAGGTAAACTATGTTACATTAAGTTACGATACATTACATCATATTACATATAAGACACAAAGGAGAACATCAGATAATATTTATTAGGACATGATTTGATCTATCAAGATCGGACACAATGAGATATTACACTATCTGTTAGAATAAGATGCATCACAATATGATACACCTCATTGTCCCTCTTGTACAAGAGCTTCTACTGTTCTTGCTCTGTGGAGTGTAAAAGAGTTATTGGATAGTGATCCAACAATGAGACCTTGGCGTGCTTGCGTGTGGTTGAGTGTTCGAGTCTTTTTGGCTGAAAGTCAGTTTTGCAGAACAAATACACATCGGGCAGCTTTAATGTGCGTCTGGGACAAGAGAAGAACCAGGAGCAGATGGACTGAAGACTAAATTTCCTCCAAGCTCACAAACTATGCACACCATCACACCGACTCACACAGACCTTTCTGCACACGCTGTTTGCTGTCTGTCTCTGTCTCATGCACTGATACACACTGCTATTTTCACTCCTGCTGTCCTCTACAGATCACCAGAGCAGACTCCCATGGCTCTTAACCTTTTACACCATCTTTGTTTCAATGCACAGTGAGTGTCCTTTTTTCCTCCCTGTGCTCTGATTCCAAGAACCACAGAGGATTAACATTTCAAATACCAGTGAAGAGAAGAGGGGAGAGCAGAGGAGAAGAGGACAGGAGAGGAAAGAGGATGTTTATACTTTGACAATGTCTCTTGTGACAAAGACATCTCTACTTCTGTCTCTATCTCTCCTGTCTCGCAGCAGCCTGCTCACGAAATACTCGTGGGATATGTCTTCCTCCCTCCAAGTCTTCCTCTCTTCCCTTCACCTCGACTCGCTTCAGTTCACTGTGTACTATTGGCAGGAATATTACATGAAGCATATTGCCAAAAGTGTCAAAATATTACATTGGGAGAGCCCTCAGGGGGGCAGCTCTCATGAATCAAAGCAAAGTCTCTGTGATCATATGACAGCAGGGGCCGTGGCTGATTGATGCCCTGTCGAGCTCTGAGGTCTCTTGGTGAGGTGTTGGGTGACAGTGGGGATTATCTGGAGGAACAGGAAGTCACAGGATCTAACGTTGGGGTTTAGAAGAAACAACGCAGAATGACAGGACTGCATGCTTTTCCTCTGCGGACTGACGAGGCAGCACATAGTGCAAACAGGAGAAAGACAGAGCGAAAATGATCTTAAGATTATACCGAGTTCCTGATTGTACTCCTATGGTATTTATCAGAACAATAACAGGCGAATACTTTTCTTGAGACTCCATTGAATTATAATGAGATTATATAATTTGTCACTGTGATTGTGCCATGAGGAGACAGCGGTTTCTCCCCAGAAATGAGCATTAACAGAGTGGAAGGAACAATGTTCCCTCCGCAGGAGATTGTGTTTCTAAAAAGGATTCGCGGCTGCACTGGGAGCCTGGGTTTCAATACAAAAATGCTTCTTACCTGTGTGTTCCCTCTCTTGCACACACATGCAAGGTTTATTTAGACACTCTGTGTGTGTTTGTGCTCTGCAGGGAGAAGATGCCATTCCACCATGTGCGGGCGGGCCTGCTCTATCCAGACAACTACCTGAGCAGCTCCCTGACGGAGGGCAGCGAAGCCTTTCAGCTCACCAGCATCTCCACCGAGGAGTTGGGAGGTGAGTGTGCCCATAGCAAGAGAGAGGGAGAGCGAGGTGGGAGGTGGTGGGGGTACACTGTGGGGTATTAGCAATTAATGTTCCACTCCTGGAACAATGCAGTTACAATGCTCCAATTCTCAAGGGAGAAATTTTTCCATTTAGCCATTTTGTCAGAGCCTGACTGGATGCATTGGTTTCCAATTATGCTGCTTAGGAAATAAACTCAGTCACTGGACTCTGAATGAAGCAGTGCGTGACAAAAATAAAAGATATATGGGCAGGCCTAAGTGTGGATACCAAAACACTGATATTTTCAACAGTAATTCCCCCTTTTTTTTTTTTACATTCTTGCATGAAAATTTGACTCCACCAGGTCTCACTAATGTGGTCAATAAACATTCCTCTTTTTTGTATGACAACCAAATGCACCAAATGTATTCAATATATCCTTGTTAGAAACTGAATTTTATTCATTTAAAATGCATAACCTTTAAGATTTTATCAGTCAACCAATACATTATTCTTTATATGTATACTACCAACTCACCACCAGTGTCATCTCAGGACATGTTATACAAAGACACCCTTACTCGTTCACATATCAACAAGGAAATTAAATTGACACATTATAAGCATAGCACTTGACAATATTAAGCAAAGTATCAGAGGTAAGGAAAGACTCATGTTAACAAGTGTTGCAACTCTATCAGGCTTACAGAGAGAAGGAAGGAGACAAACAGACACAAAACCAAAAACCAAAAAAACCAAAAACAGTTATTACTACTAGAATTGGCAGTGTGTCTGTCTGTCTTGATTTTCACGCCATACCGTTTCTCCAGTTGTCCTTGAGTCATCATTCGGGGACTTCTGCTGTGTTCCATTTACCTCAGAAATCAGATGTCGGAACTGGGAATGATGTCACTGTTTTCTTAAAGCTCCACAAAAAAGTGTGCAAGCTGTGCACACTTAAACCTTGTGAATAAGTCAACATGCACAGCTTTAATGCTCGCCTGTGTTTTTGGCCTGTCACCACACATACGCACAAGTGTGCAGACGCTGAGCTCATGTGCAGATATTTTGAGGAAAAAAAACTCCTTTGCATGCATTGCATTAGGCATCTAATGACAAGGTTGGTAAGAGCAAGGTATTAATAGTGTAAGGATTAGCCTAGTGTCTGCAAGAGCTGATGGACGTGCACTGCAGTTTTTGGCACGCAAACTTTCCAGAGATCAGGAAACAATTCTACCTCTGTCAGACTTTAAAAAAAAGATATGTACGTAAGGTCAGTAAATTTCACTTTAACATTGCTATTACTAAGCCATAACCAGGAGTTAAATCAGTCTAAGACTCCCAGCTGCCTTTCTAATCCATGTGTGGCACTGTTATGCATAGTAAGGATGTGGTTGTTTTCCTAGGGTTTCATTGATTCAGAGAGGATACTTAATCAGGCTGGTGATTCAGTGAATATATCAGTTTTGCCTTTAATAAAATGCACTCTGTTATACTAATCATTTAACATGAATTGTCAAAATCTGTGCAGGATGTTGGGGGGATTTGACAAACCTGTTCCGTGTGGATTAAGATGAGTCCAGTACAGGGCTCTAAGTATAATTTCAAAAGTGCCTCCTTAAATCTGGGTATTTGGCTTTTGCTAACAAAAAGTCATGTTCTGCGAATCATCACCTTTTAAACAAACTTAAAGTAAATCACATCATGTATTCGCATAAGAAAACCAAGGCACATGGGAAAAAAGAGCTCAAACTGTCTGTTTTAAGCATCCACCACAGCGTACAGCAATGTGCTTGACATATCAAGACGGTTACCGTGGTAATAACTTACTTGCCATGACTACAAATCCATCATGACAAAATATCCCGCATGTTTGATATTTATGATTCTCGGTCGGACTGTCTCCGACAGAATTCCTATCTCAACCAATGACAGCGAGCAGACTGGTAGCGTCAACAACTGGATGATAAAAGCGGCAGTCAGATCTGATCAGGCAAGGATCATCTAGTGCACTAGCCTCCCCATCAAATTCTTAATGAAAAATCTGGACCCCAGTGTCTGAAAAATGCCAACCAATCAGAATAATTTAATAAAAAAACTGTGCAGTTTGGACATAATAAGTTAAAATGTGAACAAAGGAATGAAAAAAAAATGTTTTACAAGCAATTCATATACTGTTTTCTCAAGGTTCCTGCTTGTCAGAGGGAAGGTTTTCCTCACCACTGTTATGAGGCTAAATACTGCTAGTCCTGAGCTCATAGTGATTAACTTTGCAAACTAGTGCATACTTCTGAAAACACCACCATTTTCATAGCTGTGCACACTTGGCTATCTTTAGGGGTTTTTTGGAATCTCAAAGCGGGCTTTCATGTGTTTTGCACTGAGGATGGGCCTCTTTCTAGCCACTCTTCCATGCAGCTTTCCCTCAACCCAGTTTCCCAGTTCTTGCTGTTGAAAAACAGCCCCACAGCATGATGCTGCCACCACCATGCATCAATGCTGGGATGGTATTGGGCAGGTGATGAACAGTGCCTGGCTTCCTCCAGACATAATGTTTAGGGTTGAAGCCAGAGAGTTCAATCTTTGTTCATCAGACCACAAAATCTTGTTTTTCATTGTCTGAGTTTTTTTAGGTCCTTTTTTGCAAACTCCAAACAGGATTTGTGTTGTGCACTGAGGAGAGACTTCTGTCTAGCCTCTGAATAAACGTTTTTGGAGTAAAAATTTCACTTTGTCCACACAAACATTTGTGTGTAAAAAGTCTTTGTATGTTCACTGTTCACTGCTCTAACTCTAATCCATGTGCATGGCTGATGTTATAAAAATTTCTGAGACTAACAACAGAAAATGATTCTGGTTTCAATAGATGGTTTTCCCTTTTAGACATGGCCTAAGGTGCTTAGTCTTCTGACTTACAATACAATACAATACAAGAACTTTATTTGTCCCCGAAGGGAAATTCAATGACTTATCCCCTTATCAAGTTTAATTTGGTTCTCTTTCTCTAACTGATATAGTTCGTTGTAGCTGCATAGAGTATCTGAATGAAGTGGTGTCTTATCTGTCAAAACCAACCTGTTTCCAACCTGTTTGATTATCTGACTACTTTTTACTCCATCAGACACGTTACATAAATTCTATTAGACAGTTTTAGAACAAATCTGTCTCAAATGATGGCTGAAGCTGAAAGTGAACGATTAAAAACTGCAGTTTTCCTCAAAATTGGCTTGAACTGACACAGATACATTTAACTTTCATGCTGACTTTTCAGTGAATGCCTGTGTTGCTGCCGGCTGTGGAGTCCTAATGCATACTGCATTACATTTGAGTTCTGATTTGAAGCAACACTATGATATAACCTAACCGGCTGCATACAAGTCTTCTTCAATGCAAAGAATTCATACATTTTCGACAAGTGTCCCTTTGGTTGTAAAGGAAGCAGCTCATCTTCCAGCGAGCGAAGACAGAGTGTGTTTTCCAGCTGAAGCTGTTTGTTTGTGTTTATACATGTGGCCTATTGTAGTTTGCTCGAATGAGCTCTGGTATGAACTACTTTGTCGCATAAATCTTTTAATCCGATGTCTCTTGTGCACAACTCGACTCAACCCAGTTCACTGAAACAGTTGTTGTGGTGTTAAGGCAGAGGGAGTGTGTGTATAGTGACTGAAATGTCTTGTCTTCATTGGCTGCTCTGGCCTTTGTCTGCATTCTGTCTGTCAAGGGCAGCGGGAAGGTTAAAGTAGTTTGGACCTATAGAGCTATTATATAAATTAAATTCAGACTCTTAGACTCCAGAAATTGTGAGAAAGCATTATCTAGGCTCTGACAGCCACAGATCCAACACAGCCAATGGGATTGTTCAACGTGGACAAAATATCCGTGGTGTTTGCTGCCAGCATTTGAAAACTCCTAATCCCACTTCAGAGAGATGCTGAAGGTTCTTGGATCATCTGTTAGCGCAGATAGAAGGCTAGTTAATCACCCCTGTGTTGGGCTCTGTATCCTTTCTCTGGTTTTGAGGCATTTCATCAATCACACTGAGTACATGTACAGTCCTAAGGGGGGGTCGACTTGGTGATACACAGCCACACACGTACGCAGGCAGGGGCCGCGAGCTCACAGACACACAAGCCCCGCACTGTAATACATCACAGAGCAGCTCTATTGAAAATGTACTTTTTGCTGTTGAGCTGCATACAAATACATCTCACTTTGTTTTGTGGGGTCGTACACACACAATCACTGGGTTCCCAATCCTCCCTCTGTGTCTGATTCTCACTTTATTTTGTGAGGAAAAAAAAACAAGGCAGGCTGTGGCTTGGCGCTGGGGTTTAGTCATCAGCTGTAGGGGGTATTTACAGGCTTATACGGGGGGCTTTGAGTGAACTTTGGGTCTCACGCAACTGACAGAGCAAAGACGGGCAACGCAGGAAGATCTGAGACGGACTCATTACACCGAGGAAGGAGGAAGTGGCGTGTCAGGATGAGAATATTAATGACACACAGTCTAAGAGACACAGAGAGAGAGAGATGAACTTCATGTAAAATTCATTGTTTAAGTTGGCAAAAGGATTAGTCTTGGGGAAGTTGTGATTTAAATTCCATCGTGCAGCAGACTATTACTTCTCCCTGATTGTGTGGCTGCTATGAAGATTAGCACAAACGGCGAACGCCAGCTGAAATGACACCCTCTCCCACCCTGAAGTGTTAATATCCACCGAAAAATGGGGTGCTCGTCTGTGAAAGAAGATGTTGAATAAAGTCTTTCCTGCCCTCGCTGTAAAGTCGATAAGCAGCCCCCATCTGAGGCCCGGCCTCCACCTCGTGCTAACTGATTGACAGGCAATTAGCCGCAGATTGACCAGGGTATTTTCTACAAGAGTCCTTAGAGGTTTCAGTAATTGTGCAGCACCGACTGATACCTCGTGAGCTGTGTGCGTTTACTTACAATATCAAGTTAGAAGGAAGCTTTTTATGTGGGAGGAGAGAGACGGAAACGCTCGTGGCGATGCTGGTGGTGATTGTGCTGCGTGGAGGGATTGGTACAGGCCCGCCGGGGTTTCTAAAATACAATAAGTATAAAGATGTAAGAGAGACAAGGAAATAGAGCGCGAGAGAGAGAAGGGGGAGGGAGTGGGGGAAATCACACTCACCTTGATTTGCCAGAGAGGAAGACTGCAGATACCAGTTAATGTCAAATCCTGTTATCAACAGCAGGGAAGCACCTTTCAGCAACATCCACAGACCTGCTTAATGCTGTTAATCATTAATTTCATCTCAGGCACTCCTCCATCTTGCTGACACCTTCTGATGCTTCATTCTTACAGTGTGGGATTAGGTTTTATGAAGACAAAGACCATACAGCTGGCAATGACTTCGTCCTCTGACATAAACAAAGGAGGTCAATATTCCCTTCAAATCAGAACCTACATACCAATCTACTGCACTGTTACACTGATATTTCTTTGTCACTGCATCTCAGACATGCACTAAAAGCAACTAAAATCTTTTCACATGCGCAAAAATCCTGAAAATTTACTAAAAATTTCAGGTTGAGTTGCTTATGTAAATGTCAAACAACTTTTTTTTTTTTTTTTTTTTTATCCTGACTTCCTTCTGGCTTTTTCCTCAAGCCTCCGAGCAAATTTTTTTCACATAAGGTTGGGGTGTGAGCACAGGAGGAAATACTTATGGCATCTTCACATCATACGACTGTTGAGTGATTGGTGTGGTTGTCATTCTCTTAATTAAACCCTGTTCAGGTCAAAAATTCATGCTGAGATGATTTGAAACTCACAACTGCCCAAGCAACAACCTCCGGTCTGTTGTTGCAATTTTTCTCTGTTGCTGGTGAACAAAGGAAATATTAGACAATCTGCCAGCTGACAAAAAGGTTTATTCTTGCAGGGTTAATCAACACGTACAGCGGTCAGTAAACATCAAAAGACAGAGAGAGAGAGTGAGAGAGAGAGGGAGAGGGAGAGGGTAGCACCTTTATCCTTGAGCAATGCCCCCTCTGTCTGGGCAGAATCCACACCCCTAAAATATACTTCCTGCCCCCTCTGTCTGCTGAGACCTTAACCAAGACCGGGCTTTGTTTCCAGGCGGTCTGGACATCACACGAAAGGACCCTTTGATTCAGTCATGGGCTCCAGGTTTCACACCTTGTCAGGAAACTGGCCCAGCCAGCCTTTGTTGCTTTGTATTTTCATATGCAGTAAGGTCGACACCTTCCTAGTTGTATCGTTTCCCCATGTCTGTAAGAGGATAGGCGTCATAGAAAGAGAACAAAGGAGGATGTTGGGGGAAGACAATGGGAGGGGGGGTAAAAACCCCATTACAGGTCCTCAAAAATGAAGCCAATGTGGATGTGCAAAAAATTGCAATACAGCAAGTGTCCACTTGAGGCTGGCTGCAGGAACACCGGAAGTCTTTTTAAAAAGCCGTTTTTTACACTAGAAATAAACTGGTTTACAGCCTTGTTAAAAAAAACAAAAGTGTCTCATTAGCTAACGTCTTCATGTCCTCTCACTGTACAGGGGGTGTACTTTTTTGTACCACAATCGTTTCGATTATATTGAGGAAAACCTCACTGTGGACAAATTGGCATGTCTCATTTGGTTGACAGATAGCTCGACAGGCAGAACCTACCATTCTGTCAACCAGAATGCTAGCTACCTAGCTGACAGGAAGTCGCGCTTTGTGTGCAGGCTGTTAGGTTGATCCAAAGTTCGGCTGAGACAGCCATTTCAATATGGAAGCCACCACAGATTGGCTTCAACAGCAGTTTTAGTAAGCAGACAGCTGACATCACACAGGCTTTTTTCAATTCTTTTTACAGTCTATGGTGAGGCCGCTGTGCAGCATTATAAAAGCCTGTCGGTTCACACCGCTGCAGCTGAAGGAGACAAACCATTCAATGACTCTCACAGTTGCTCAATTTAAGAGAGGCATCTGGCTGCAGCCCTCGGGCAAACCTCTACACTGGGGCGTTCGGCTGGAGACCTCTATGGTGGGGCGAAACCTCTCCGCTGGGGCGTGACGTACATTGCCCAAGTTATTGACCTCTAAGCTGGGGCGTGACATATATTGCCCAAGCCAGCGGACCTTTACGCTAGGGTGTGACGTATATTACCCGCAACGAAATTTCAGCTCTATCCACTTGCCAACAGGCTGACCCTAAATCTAACCAGTCGGGTTTTGATGCCTAAATCTAACAAGTCGGATTTAATCGCCTAAACCTAACCAGTAGGATTTTAATGCCTAAACCGAACCAGTCGGGTTTTAATAGCGTAGCCCCGTACTGTGCTATGCTTACGTGTCACAAGCACAGCGGTGTAGCCATGCTAACAACAGCTAGGTCATGCTAACAACAGCTAACACGCTGCAGGCTTGGGCAATGTACGTCAGGCCCCAGCGAAGAGGTTTCGCCCCACTATAGAGGTCTCCAGCCAAACGCCCCAGCGTAGAGGTTTGCTCGAGGGCTGCAGCCAGACCCTCTTGCAATTTAAAGTGATTTATTTCTTTGTTTGTGCTGCAAAAAGGTCTATGGAAGTGGTCATCATGTATTGTTTTTTTCCCTGTATCTTTATCATCTTGATAAGGTGGTATGATTCCTGCTCATCACTTTCATAGCACATAACAACACAAAAGTGCTTTGCCAGCTCAGTTTTGTTTTAATTAAGATATCTGTGGAGAATCATATTTTGTACCACAAATTTAGCTGCTACAGTCTTGAATTTCTTATGTATTAGCTAGTATAGCAGTGGGTGTCCTGCTAATGTGTACAGCTGATGGAGGGAACAGGAGTATTTATCAGGCTAAAGTTTCTATGTGAAAAGTTGACAATACAAAAAAACTGATCAGGTATTGGAGCGTATGCCGGTATGGCACATTGCCTGCATCAACTTCGTTCCTGTCCTGTTACAGCCACTGATGGCCATCCTCCAGGCCTGAACCAGTCCAGTGCCACATCTCTTCAGGTATCCTCCCAGTTGCCCCCTCCACGATGTCTGGACCAGCTCATCAGGTCCTGGGCACCCAGTCTGAGTTGAGTTGGATCATGCTGGGAAAGTGTACCAGGTGCCCATAAAAGCTCATCTGTCGTTCCTGTATCGAGCAGCCAACCCTTCCCATCTTTGCTCTACTGAGCACTTTAGCATTAGACACACAGTCTTGCGAAAATACCCAGACATACGCCAAACAAAAGTTGTCACAAAGGAGTCCAGCTAGCGCCTCTGGCCATCAGTCAAAGTCCAGGCCTCACAAGAGTATTGAAAGACTGGACCAAAGAGTAAAAGACTCCAACTCAGATTTTAGGAACACAGCATGATTTTTTTTCTCATGAAAAACTCTTCTTTGAACAAGTATTTGTTATCCATAACCCATTTTTATCTGACTGGAGCTTTCAAACACAAGCTGTGTGGGATTTCACAAACTGGATCGCAGAACATATCATCAGATGGCCTGATCTGAGCTGCAACAGCTCAGTTCAGACAGCTGCAACTGTCCCCAGCATCCTACAGTGGTCTTGCTGTGTCCTGAATCTTTGGTCTGAAGTGGGCTTTAGGGTGCACTCATAGTTGGCCCATATCATGTTAGAGCATGCATGTGCCCCCTCCCCAGTCCCCTGTACTCACTTTGGGGCTCAAGTGTGGTTGGGTATAATATGGATTGGCTAGTATGAGTGAGCCCTCATTCTCTCCTCTGCCAGCCAGTATTTCTTTGTCCACTTGTTTGTTGATACTAGGAACATATCAAATTTCAGAGAGAGAAAATCTTCAGCTGTGAGGTGCATGTGTGAGAAAGATTTTAGAAATATTCAGGGTTGTATATGTGGAAAAGGCTTGAGATGTTCATCCTCTTACATTTGAATATAAAATATATAAAACTTTCTACAATAAAAATTAATTTCCGAAAGGCTAAAAAGCTTAAAATTAATCAATTTCACTATTAATTGAAGTCAAATGAGAATATGATAAATAATAAGTATTAACATGATAAATAAATAATGCTTATCAGTAGTCCCAGTGGTCTAATCCTTTAAAATGCTTTGATACTGATAGTGACATATTCGGATGTAAGATCAAGGCTTAGTTAGTTTTTCAGTCTTTACATGGGTTTGGGAAATATCTCTTTCTCAGGCCTTTCCTCTGTCATTATCACAAATTAGTCATGATTAAACATCTAATGTGATAAGAGCCAAGCTTGTCTCCCCCATTCTTTCCATTCATTTTATTCCAAAGATTATTTCTGGGCCTTTTTGCCTTCATTAGACAGGATAGCTGGAGAGAGACAGGAAATATGAGGAGAGAGTGGGGGAAGACATGCACCAAACAGCACCAGGATAAGGATTCAAACCTGCGACCAGTCAGTCTTAAGAAGAGTTAAGGCTCAAGGTGAGAAGATGCCGTTTTCTGTGGTTCAGGAGTTGCTAAGAACAATACACCTGCAGCCCATCTCCTGGGCCCGTCTGTGTGGCTCATGTTCCGCTGACTCCAGCCTCCACGTGAAGCTCTCCTAAGTTCTTGATTCTGCTTTGTTTGACAGTCCTCTGAAGGCTGAGCTCATCCCTGTTGCTTGTGCACCTTTTCTTACCACACTTTTCTCTTCAAGTCAACTTTCCATCAATATGATTTGATAAGCCTCTGAGAACAGCCTGCCCTTGCAGCAATGACCTCATATGGCTTACCCTCATTGTGAAGGGTGACAATGATTGTCTTCTGAACAATAGTCAAGTCAGCAGTTGTGTGTACTGAAACAGAGTGAGAGAATAAAGGATCGGGAAACCTTTGCAAATTTGACATAATTGGAATATTTTGAGATCGTGGATTTTTTTGTTTTGTGAGCTGTAAGCCATAATTATCAAGATTAAAACAAAAAAGGCCTTGAAATGTTTCACTTTGCTCACTTACAAATTGTACTTTTTTTTGTAAATAACAGAGGAGAAATTAAAGTTTATGGGATATTCTAATTTTTGAGATGCACCTGTGCATATTTCCTAGAATCAAACAGCTGTTCACCTTTACCTTTAGATGTAAACTAAATGTTTTCATGCAGAATGAGCCATGAAATTTACAGGCGGATTGGTGCAGCATCAGCAGTTTTGCACGCACCATTATGTACCATTGTGTCATAGACGGAAGGCAAAGCTTTACTGGTCAGTCTTCTTTCCAGCCTTCACCTATGGATGTGAGCTTCAGATAGTGATTGAAAGAATGAGATTGTGGGTTCAAGCAGTCGACATGAGATTCCTCAGGAGGGTGTCTGGGCTCAGCCTTGAGACGGGGTTAGGAGCTCGGACATCTGGAGCGATCTGTAAGTAGAGCTCCTGCTCCTTCACATTAAAAGGAGCTGGTTGAGGTGGTTCAGGCATCTGATCAGGATGTCTCTTGTTTGCCTCACTGTGGAAAACTTCCGGGCACATCCAACTGGGAGGAGACCCCAGGTCATATCCAGAACTGGTCTAAGGAATTATAGCCCATCTGGCCTGGAAACACTTTTGAATCCCTCAGGAGGAACTGCCAACCTGACCTGACCTGACCTGGAAAAGTGGAAGAAGATGGATGAATAAATGTTTTCATTTATATTCTTTATCAAATCCTGCATTTGTGAATGCAAACAGCAGAGTTTTCCCCCAGACTTCACTCTAAATTTGAACCCCCCTCCCCCATCCCTCCATTGTCTGACAGGCAAAACTGCAGGAAAGCTTCCTGCTTCAACAGATCTTGCTTAAGCAACCAAGTCAAGATATTTTCTTGGTTGGTTAGCCTGAAATGTTCCTGATTTTTTAGCATTCCATTCCAGTGTGTGAAAATGGCTTTACATTTAGTTTTCTTATATACACTGCCTGGCCGAAAAAAAAAAGTCACCACCAAAAAAAGGTCACACACTCTAATATTTCGTTGGACCACCTGTAGGTTTGATTACAGCACGCATTCACTGTGGCATTGTTTTGATAAGCTTCTGCAGTGTCACAAGATTTATTTCCATCCAGTGTTGCATTAATTTTTCACCAAGATCTTGTATTGATGATGGGAAGGTCTGACCACTGCACAAAGCCTTCTCCAACACATCCCAAAGATTCTCAATGGGGTTAAGGTCTGGACTCTGTGGTGGCCAATCCATGTGTGAAAATGATGTCTCATCTTGGAATATGCCCGTGCCATTAGGGAAGAAAAAATCCATTGATGGAATAACCTGGTCAATCAGTATATTCAGGTAGTCAGCTGACCTCATTCTTTGGGCACATAGTGTTGCTAAACCTAGACCTGACCAACTGTAGCGACCCCAGATCATAGCACTGCCCCCACAGGCTTGTACAGTAGGCACTAGGCATGATGGGTGCATCACTTCACCTGCCTCTCTTCTTACCCTGATCTGCCCATCACTCTGGAACAGGGTAAATCTGGACTCATCAGACCACATGACCTTCTTCCATTCCTCCAGAGTTCAATCTTTATGCTCCCTAACAAACTGAAGCCTTTTTTGCATGCCAATGATTTGACCCTTCTTAAACAGACTAACATCTTTTCCATGACCACAGGATGTGTCTTTCGACATGGTTGTTTAAGAAATGAGAAGTTACTCATTGCATCAGTTGGGGTTAAATAACTTGTTGCCAGCTGAAAGATAATCACCCATGCAGTATTTATCCAATAGGAGGCTCGTACCTATTTGCTTAGTTAAATCCAGGTGGCGACTGCTTTTTTTTTTTTTTTTTTTTTGGCCAGGCAGTGTATTATTGATTGTTTAAACTTGTTTACATCTGTTTGCATATCTAGCAGAAATGAGAGTAATCATTATTTATTTGGAGCTTTGTAAAGCCAGTTTTCATTCCTTTTATCTCCTTTTTTAGGTCTTTACCAGCCCCAAGGAATATTTGGCTTTTTAGCAACTAATTCTCATCTTTCTGCAAAAGCTGCAAACTGTGTTGATGCTTTTGGTGAGATTTTAAAGCTTTATCACTGAAAACAAGCTCCAGCTGTATCTTGAAACAAAGCTTTAAGAGCAACGAGAGTTTACGACGACAGTAAAGTTGTGAGCTTAAAAGTAAAGGCAAATAGTGGAAATTGACAAATGAGGTGAGCTGCAGAATCAGGGAATAAATCTGTTTGTTTGTAGCTTTTGCTGCTCTTTTTAAATGAAAAAGAAGTCATTTAATCATGTCATGTCGTGGAAATATCGATCACGACCACTTCAGAGCTAAAGAATGATTGTGGTAATGATTGAAATGGGATGCAGACAGCTGTCTCCAGTGTCAGTGTCACACAGTTTGATGCCCCAACAATCCTCACAGGCAGTCTTTAAGAGGTTTTGCAGCGCTATGACAACATCACGCTATTTCTGGCTTTGCTCCTGAGAGACAACAGTCATTATTCACACAACCACAAGATCCGTGGTGTTACAAGCTGCATAGATGGGAATATGAAAACAGACGTCTTGCAGAAAGAAAATGATGCACACATTTCTCAAATGAAGCAAATGGGGAGCTGTGAAGAACATGGTAGTAACATGGGAAAATGTTGCAGATTTCTGCCATAGCGTTAGCACCAGATATAATGAATACATGGCACAAAAAAACAGAAGCATCCTTCTTTGGCACCATCTCAGGAAAGACCAGAGAAATCCCTCAATCATTTTAGTTCCAGCCGCAGATTTTTATTGACCACAAAGTACAAAGATGGATTGATATTTTTATCTGCTGTGATGAGCCCTCAACCTGCCAGACACAACAGCACAAGGGAAGGAAAATAAATGAAAAAGCAAAGGAGAAGTGAAACACACACTCACATCTTACATCATGCATGCCAAAGTCACCTGAAAGCTTAACATCAGCACCAACAAGATGGAATGAACATAAATGAGTCGACTGCAATGTTTGGCGTGTATTTCACAAGACATGTTAACCTCCAGGGACAGACTGAAAGCAGGCAGACGTAAACATAAATGTAAAGTGATATATTGTGTGTTTTGTTGTGCAGAGATCCGTGAGGCGTTCCGTGTTTTGGATCGTGATGGGAATGGTTTCATCTCCAAACAAGAGCTGGGTATGGCCATGCGGTCCCTGGGTTACATGCCCAGTGAGGTGGAGTTGGCCATCATCATGCAGAGACTGGACATGGACGGTGAGCAGGTCACACACTTGAGTGAATGCAGGGAGCACAAACACACATGCAAATACACACTTCTTAAAAGCACGAGAGTATGCCTGTTTAGCATATTCTGCATGAGTTTAATGTTTGTTTATAGCTGTTATGCCTGAGAAGAGTTGTTTTCCTTCCAAAGAAAGTAGGAATATATTTGTGCTGAATTATAATGTTATGTTAATGAAAAAACATCCATATATGATGCCAGAATCACACAATTTGAAGCCTCCCTCACAGATGCTTTAAGCAGAATGGGAGTTGAGTTGCAGCTTCCTTCAAAACAGTTTCTCCAAAAATGGTTTCTAAACTGGCCTAAGAGCAGCAGCAGGTGGTCAATTGTCAAAAGCTAATTCACGCCGACAGAATAAAAAAGAAACGAGCTTCCAAAACCTCAGCTCTGCTTGTAAATTCACAAAGGATTACAATTACTCCTAAGCAGTCCCTGCATCACAAACAAGCTTGACAGTCTTTCAGCTGCCTCTTATCTGCCTGCTCTTGATTCCACAACATGAGGTAAATATCAGAGGTCAGAGCTAAAAGCTTTTTGCTTCTGCCTCCATGAGTAGTTTGACCATCCGCGAGCAGCTCACTCTGAGAAGAGACAGCTGCTCTCTGAGAATCCTCTACTTGTGACTTCTATATTCTCCATGTCAGTGCTTATAATGCCCTGAAAATAAGGATGTCAATTATTATCAGCTGTGAAAGAATTTGCATTACAGCTGACCACTTTTTGTTATTTCATAGGTTTTACATCCTTGATCTTAATCCACTGATCTCTTGCATTTTCTCCCTTAGGATTTGGTCAGGAAGTGTTGAAATGTAAGATTTTAGGATATCAATTTAAAGCTCTTGTAAGTATTTTTAAGCTGCTTATGAAACGGACTCAGCATAATACTGGCTTCTCTTTATGACATACAAAAGCAACCTAGACCATAAGAGACAAGATTTAGGGGTGCACAGATGGTCTAGTGGTCTAAGGCGCTACCCATGTATGCGGGCAGCCCGGGTTTGAATCCAGCCTGTGGCTCTTTGCCGCATGTCTCTCCCATTTCCAACTCTATTTACTGTACTCTATCAAACAAAGGCATGAAAAGCCTGCCCTCTCCAAAAAAAGAGACAAGATTTAGCACCCAGCACCCTGTAGAAACAACCTTTGGTTCTAGTTTCCACAACGAAGACTGAGTGGTACCGTTTCTTTTTTTTAATTTTTTTTTGGGGGGGGGGGTTAAAGCAACGTATACATGCACAGGACAGAATCAGAAATCACAGGCTCATTTGGTCCGCAGGGGATGCCAAAAGTGACACAACCGTAAGTTCCTCACAGTTATTTTAAAGGCTGGCTACACGCTAGTAACCTCAAGGATCAAGGACATCTTTATTATCCCCAAGGGGCAGTTTGCTTCACAGCCAGCAGTATCATACAAACACACCATAGGAATAAAATAAAAGTTCAGACACATAAGAAGCCTTTAGACACATAGGAAACGATAGCAATGGCATTAAAATAAATAATTAACCTGACACACCAGATAGAATGTTTCATATTTCCATTACATGGATTTGCCTGATGACAG
Organism: Cheilinus undulatus; assembly: GCF_018320785.1. Taxonomy (NCBI): domain Eukaryota; kingdom Metazoa; phylum Chordata; class Actinopteri; order Labriformes; family Labridae; genus Cheilinus; species Cheilinus undulatus. The sequence goes on along the minus strand of NC_054876.1, from coordinate 22,458,462 downwards.
ACATGGAGTCGGGCCAATCCATTGGCTTTGCAAAGTTAACACACTAGACCAGTGTTTCCCAGACTTTATTTCTGGTGAACCACTTCTTACGAGGTACAAGCCAGCACAACCAAACAACTTAGTTTTACTTTTCAAGTCTGCCTTCTGCGCTGTCCTCGGCTGGTTGATTGAGCTGATGGCCGGTGCTTGCTGGATAACCTTAATTCCAGATTCACTCTGGTCCTGACCTGGCACTTTTTATTTTCCAAGCCTGAAAATCACATAGGCTTTCTTTGGCTGTGTGTTCAATACAGTGGATCAGTGCAATGTCTGGACAATTTTAACCCTAATTTTAGGCTCCCACTCAGCCCTCGCATCTATCTGTAAAAAAACTAAGACTATAACTAAAACTAATAAAAACTAAACTAAAACGAAGCTTTTTTGCAAAATGACAACTAAACTAAACTAACAAACCAGCAGTGAAAACTAATAAAAACTAAACTGAAATCAAACACAGAGAGTGAAAACGAAATAAAAATTGAAACTAATGAAAAATCCAAAACTATTATAACCTTGCTGAGAAGTCAATACATGTCGTCCCCTAATCGTTACTTCAAATGGCGGTTGTGTGGTCTCACAGTCTAGCTGAATCATCTGGTGTGTTTGTTTGTTTTAATCTGTAGAAACTGTCTTTATACCTGAGTTCTTGTATGTTTTCAATTAAGGGGCCCAAAATTTCCCAGGTTTCTATTTCTACGGCATTTTAATGAAGCACTAGATCAATCAGGCATTATTTGTAATGCCTAGTTGTAACTGACATTTCCTTGAGAGAAGAGTTTCTATCCCAGCAAATATAAATTAGCATTGCATTATTCTATATAAATATTAAATCTCACCGTACAGGTTTGCACATTCTGCTGCTCTGCTGTGCATTGACTGAAAATACTCCAAAATACACAGCAATTAATTAGGATTCATTTTCACCAGTACTAATTTAATGCTGTCTCCTTATTTCTTGTAATCAGTACCCAATTATATCATTCTTTCAAGGGAACCTCTTGGAAATGTTCACAAATTAGAGACCCGTAAAATAAAGTGTTTTTCTGCCATTGAAGCCAAAGCAGCTGCTGTTAGACAGCTGCATAATATTTCTAGAGCTTCTGAACGTTATCCAATGAGCAAAGCAAACACAACATTAGATAACATTGTAAAGTGGTGGTAATATTAACATTAGAAATATATGATATAATAAGTCAATGCAGTAATTCAAGAGACACTGTCATGCATGTTCACTGCGGAATAATTCATTGGCACGCTGCCTGTTGATTTTTATCTGTAATAGCATGCAGCATTGGAATACATAATGCATACACCAACAGGTTGTGTCCTTAGAATCTGAAAGTGAAAATTGATCACTGAATTCAACACAAAGAAAGATCTCACAACTGCATGCACAGGAAGGCACATACCTTAAATTTGAAGGTGAATGAGTGCTGAAGATGCACATAAGTTTGTTATGGATGAAGGCACATCCATCTGTTGAACTGTCTCTGGGCGCTCCTTTTTTGTTTCAGCAAGCAAATAAAAGTCAGAATAAAATGCATTATTTAGCTCCAGTCTGCCACTCTTCCTGTGTGAGTGTCTGATTGCCTCCTCTGTTTGTGTGCGTGTTTGTGCCCACAGGGGATGGCCAGGTGGACTTTGAGGAGTTCATGACGATACTGGGGCCCAAGCTGCTGTCGTCAGACAACAGAGAAGGATTCCTGGGTAACACCATCGACAACATCTTCTGGCAGGTGAGAGACAAAGCTGAAGTCAGCTTCTCATTGCTCACACACACTTCTTCATTTATCAGCTGCATCCATCACGCCTCCTCTTACTCATTCTTCCTCATCTCTGGCTGTTTTTCAGCAGCCAGTGTGACTCTTACATCCTGAAGCACAGCCCTAGTTTCTGCAGGGAATCCACACAGGCACACACCTACTTAAGTACTAAAACACACACAAAAAACACACTCTCGAGCCCTCCCTTCTACCTACCTCTCCTGTTCACTGACAAAAACAGTCTTTTTTTCTCAGTCAGCTCAAGGCCATGAAGGAATAGAGACCTGCAGAGAATTAAGTGTTTCTTTATGCGAGTATGTGTTTTTGGGTCGAGTGTGGGTATGTTATCTCTTCCATTGTTGCAGACAGTATTACCATAATGAAGATTAGAGGGAAGCTCCCCTGTATGGTGAAAGTCTGAGCTCTTGTGCTTTCAAGTGTCCAGACTTGGCTCAGTGGTGATTAAGTCTAGAGCTCATCTACATGCTTTTGAATGTGCATCCTTTATTTTTGAAAATTGTTGCAGAGAGAAAATGCAACTCTTGCACAGAGTTATATTTTTCTGCCACTTTGGTAAGACATGCAACAATAATGAGAAAAGTGCAGAGTTTTAAATTGTGTGTGTTTCAGGGGGATGGAGGGGTGTTGAGTTAGAGGACGGCTGGTTGAGCAGGGCGACAGCTCGCAAGATGCTGTTTTCTGCTTTCTTTGACTCAAATGAGAGGAGAATCATTTAGAGGGTGACTCACTGAAATGAGGAGGTGTGCATTCCAGGTTACGCAAATCTGCAAAGACCTTCATCCTAGATTTTGTTGTGCAAACACTTTGGAGAAATCCTGAAAAATATCAAGAATCCATGTGATTACAAAACACATATATAACTTTTGGTTGACAAAACGTTTGATACACTGATCCTTTATATACATTATATATATACATTTTGGGGCCGATACTGATATTGGGGGCTTAAAAAAGCCGATATCCAATATATCGGCCGATATCCGATATATTGGCCGATAACCAATATATCAGCCGATAAATTAAATAAAAACTTTGATAAACATAGGATATATACTGTACATGAACGCAAATTCTTATATTTATATTATCTTTGTTTATTTCACAAAGATGCAACTTAGATGACTTTAAAATGCTGCATAATAGTCTTTTATTAGATAATGATGGACATGTGAATTAACAGTTGCATTTATCATTGTTTATTCTCTACTCCTGTGTCTCTACTCCTATAAGCAGTAGAGACGCAACTGATCGACTACAACTCCCACAATGCTTTGCATGTCAACAAATATGGCTGCTCACCGAAGAAAGTCAAAGTACATGATCGCAAATGGATTAAAAATGGATAAAAGATGCTTATTATCGGATGTAACGCTGTGGATTTAATCTCCAAAGACCCTGAAAAGTTACCAAAGTAAGAAAATATATGTTAATAAATGAAAATAAATGTTTTTAACAAGGCATCTGAAAGTCACTTATACTTTATTTTAACTAATATCCATTTTTAAATGTACTTTGTGACTTTACCAACTTAGCAGAATGTTGTAGAGTGCAACCAGTTAATCCATCACCAGTCAAACTGTGACATCGGTTCCATACATCTGACAAAATAAAGGATAAAAAGGTAACATGTCGGTTTAATGTTTTGGCTCTTTGTTTAAATCTGGTTCTTAAAAACGTATAAATACTTAAGTATTTTATGATAGTTTATATAATGATTTCAGTTTTTTAAGGTACTGTATGTCCTGCCCATACTTGGGTTCTCTCCAGGTACTCCCTCTTCATCCCTCAGTCCAAAAACATGCCTGTTAGGCAAATTGTTGACTCTAAATTGCCCATAGGTGTGATCTCTAGGTGTGTCTGTGTATGTCAGCCCTGCAATTGACTGGCCACCAGTCCAGAGTGTACACTGCCTCTCGCCCAGATGGGATAAGTGGTGTAGATAATGGATGTTTAAGGTTTCTATTGATTGTGAATGATCTCTCAAGGACCATCTGCATACCTCTGGGCCCACCAGGGGGCTGCAACATATGAAAGATCACTGATCTGTGGCATCATCTTAATTGAACACATTTGGCTGGCAGTTTTTTTTATGCCAAAACATTGCAAATGTACTGTACTGTGCAGAAGTTTTAGGCATGTAGAGCGCTAACGGTTCTTCACAGGTCCTGATGTTCCCACAACCCCGGGCTGAAGAGAGGAGGGAGGGTGGCCAGAGTCAGTGTTGACACATTTGACATGTACATGTGTCACTCAGCAGCCAAGGTCGAGCTTACCAGCATTTCTTTTGTCCAGGCCTTTGCACCCCTGGTAGTGCACCCAGCAACCATGTTTAAGCACCACATCTACCCATAACGCCGCCCTAAAGCTGTGGTTTTTGTTTTGTTTTCATCAGATTATTTTCCCATGCCCTTGGTAATGTACAAAGACATCCAGAGCATGACCTGGGTTGTGTCAATCCTCCTTCCTACCCGATGGGGCCCTCAGGTGGGCGTACTCGCCATGACAGGCCTTACTTCAGCCTCAAATTACGGCCCAAACATGCTAAAACTTCTGCACAGTACTGTATTTGTACAGTTTTGACTGTGTGCAGGAGTTTCCCTGTAATTTTTGATGGTTATTAACAAAAGAATTCTCAATATTGATGCCTAGAACTTTTATTCTTGTTTCTATGGTAATGAAAACAATGCCAATGTCATCAAAATTTAAAAATATATTAAAGTTTAAAATTTGATGATGATGTTTTAATATAACCCTAAGAATAACTTTTAAGAAATTGGCTAAATAAGTGGAAAAACTGGTGATTTTTGAATCAAGGTCAGCTCTTTCTTTGAAATTCGAATGTCTTTTTATGGCATCTGTGAAGTAGGGATGGGGAGAGATGGGCTACATTGTAACAGCGAACAAGGCTAAAAGAGATCAGAGAATACAAAGGGATGCTGGACAATAAGAGGGGATGAAGGGGGGGGGGGGGGTTGCCCCACATAAGGATACAGGAATATAAAGGAAAACCACAAAAGGAGAGAGAATGAAAGAAGAGGTATATGGCAGACTGTGATTTCATGAAGGTCGCAGACAGTGTGCGTCTCAGGGGTGATTTTAAATGTTCGCCTCCCACAAAGAAATAAACAGCAAAACAGGAAGACAGGATGGAAAAAAATGTGAGACGGAAGAAGTAAAAAGCAGAATAGGAGCAATGAGAGCAGAGAATATAGGAAGCAAGAGGAGGGGGGTTGAAATGGTGGGAGGAAGTGTGTCTCTGAGGACTGTGAGAGCAGCAATCTGTGTGCGTCTGTTTATATTTCACAGACCTCAGAGGGAGACAGGCAGAGAGGGAGAGTCATTGTGTGAGAAGCAGAAGATGGAAGAGAGGGTGGCACGTCATGGTGGGCCATAATGACTCAGTTCAGTATGTTCAGATAATATCCTCGCACACTCAGATGTAAAATGATTGACTTCATCAGGGAGGCAGGAGTTGGCAAGTTTTGTGTGTAATTACATTTCCCCTTTGTGTGTATTTGTGTCGAATAAATGTGCACATCCTTGTGTTTATACCCAGATTCAGTGCAGCATTGAAAAATCTGAGAAATATTTTGTTTTCTGTTTATTTTATACCAAAGCAAGGCCTGACTAAAACCTCTGGGAGATTTAAAACTCCTGACTCAAGTTACCACTTTTCTGCTGACAGTCAGTAAATTAGTTTTGAAAAAAGGAAGCACCCAGTCTTCCATTGCAAATTAAGCTCCATCGCCCGGAGATACAAAGCAACACAATCTTTTAGCCAATATTATAACAATGTTTACACTCTATAAAAACTATGTTTGCACTGAGCAGCTGCTGCAGAAACGTAAGCAAATTTTTCTAGCATTTTACAAAACTGTTTAAATGTTACTTGGGACATTTATCTTCATCAGGCAGATGCTTTTGCAGATGTTGTATGTCCCAGTGGGCTCCAAACATCAGGAGCAGTTATGGAGTGGTTTTTATAGACATTTATGGAGTAAATGTTCAATCTGAGTCAGGAAGCTATCATGTACTCATAAAGTATCCAGACCCTTTATACTTTGGTCAGTTTTGTTATGCTGCTGCCGGGTGCTAAAGTTGTTTATATTCATTTTTTTCTCTTATTGATCTACACTCTGCACCCCATAATGAAAAAGTGAAAACAGAATTTAGTTGTTTGTTTGCAATTTTATCAAAAATAAAAAACAGACATATTACATTGAATAAGTATTCAGACACTTTGCCAAAACAGGAGGAGGAGAGGTGACCAAGACCCCAATGGCCACTCTGACTGAGCTGAGATAAAGCTGAGTTAAGCAAAGAACCATAAGGAAAAATATTAATGCAGCACTTCACTGATCAGGGCTCATGGCAGAGTGGCTAGACGGAAGCCCTTCCTCAGTGCAAAACACATGAAATCCCGCTTGGAGTTTGCAAACAGAACTTGAAAGACTCAGACCGTAAAAATGAAGACTCTCAGGTCTATTGCAACCAAGACTGAACTGTTATATCTAAACATTAACCTTGCAAAGCAGATGGATACGCCCGTTTTCGTGTTTCTCACTAGTGAATACATGTTGCAAAGTTCCTGTCTTAACCATTTGGGCCCGGTTAGAAAGTGACAGGGCCAATCAGCGACGAGGGACAGTACTTAGTCGTGACGTAAGCAAGCAGCAACAAGGGGCTGGCGCAGTTATGGCAGGAGACATTAGCATGGATGCTGCTAAAGTGCCAGTTTTATCAGAACTTGATGACATTTCTTCGTTAAAAGAAGAACAAAGAACAGCAGTGAGTCCTTTTCTTTTCAACAACCACAAACGTCATGTACTGACATGTCTACAGTCGCCGTGGTTCGCATCATGCAGTTCTTTATGGAGTTTATTCCTCGGTAGCTGTGCATGTGCACCTAATGCATCAATGACATTATATCAGGTTATCTAAACATCATGTCTGGAGGAAACCAGGCAATGCTCGTCACCTGCAGACATCACTGGAGAGCGGAACAGTCCCCAATCAACCTGACTGAGCTTGAGTGGATTTGCAAAGGAGAATGGCAGAAAATCCGCCAGTCCAGGTGGGCAAAGCTTGTTACATATTCATTCATTCATTCATATTCAAAAAGATTCAAGGCTGTAATTTCTGCCAAAGATGCTTCAACTTAGTGCTGAGTAAAGGGTCTGAATACTTATGCCAATGTTATATTCCCATTTTTCTAATTTTTGATAAATTTGCATAAATTTCTAAAATTCTGTGAGGGGGGAATTGAATTTAGATAAATGAGGAAAAAACACGAAACTTTTTTAAATTGTAGCATCAGGCTGTAACATGACGAAATTGAACAAAGTGAAAGGGGTCTGAATACTTCCTTAATGCACTTTATATTGTCCACAAGTTGGGTGTAACCTTCCCGAAGAGCAAATTAAACTCTAAAGAAATCAGGTTAAGGTGTATAGGTTTGGGTTGTTGCTGCATTCAGAACTTTAATCTCTTAAATTGCACCTACAGTAGCTGTAGAACATCTGCACACCCCTGTAAAACATTATTTAGTATTCAATATTCCCTCCACCTTAATTATACTCCGTACCAGCTGAACAAAAATGCCCCAAAGCACGATGCTGTCCCATCATCCACCACCCTGGCTATGGATTGGTTTGGCAAGATGGAGGCCTTTTCTTATGAAGAAAAACATCCAAGCATGGCTAAATTTAGCAAATCAAATCTCCCTAAAGCACATGTTATTGTCTGATAAGGCCAAACTAAAAGTTTTTACTGTTATATCAAAAGGTATGATTGACCCAAAAAAACAGCACTGCATATCGTCAAGAGAAAACCATACCCACGACGAAGTATGTTGGTGGCAATATAATGCTTTGAGGCTGTTTTTGTTTTTGGGTTAGTTGAGATGGAGGGAATTATGAACAGTTCCACATACCATCATTGTCAAAACCTTTAGGTATGTGCTAAAATATTGATGATGTACAGGAATTTCAGCTTTCAGCATGAAACTGACCCAAGCATACTTCCAAATCTACAAAAGAATGGCTTCCCTAGAAGAAGTTAAAGGTTGGCCCAGCCAGATCCCAGACCTGAATGCTGCTGAAAATCTGTGGGTTGACCTAAAAATGGCTCTGAATAGGAAATGGCCTCATGATCTGACAGAGCTTAAGTGCTTTTGAGTGGGCAAATTTTGCCACGTCAAGAGAGGTTACACTAATAGACTCCTACCAGAAAAGACTGACTGAAGTACTCGACTTTTGTCGTTTTTGAAAAGAAAACAACTCACTGCTGTTCTGTGTTCTTCTTTTAATGAAGAAATGTTGTCAAGTTCTGATAAAACTGGTGCTTTAGCAGCATCCACGCTAATCTCTTCCTCCATAACTGAACCAGCTCTTCCTGCTGCTTGTTTATGTCATGACTCTGCTGCGCCTGAAAGTACTGCCCCTCGTTGCTGATTGGTCCTGTCACTTTCTAACCGGGCCCAAATGGTTCAGATGGGAGCTTTGCAAGATGGATTCACCAGTGAGAAACACGGAAACGGGCGTATCCATCTGCTTTGCAAGGTTAATTTTTCAGGCTTTCTAACAAAAAATATGTGCCCCTGGCCTGTCCTCAATCCCCCCAAGAATCAGACCCCTGCCCCCTCCACCTTTCAGAAAATGTGTGCTAAAACAAGCCGTTCTCAGATTATGATGTCATGTGGGGAGTTAGCACCGCCCCCAGGTTCAGTTGGCCTCCCCACTTGGAAGAAAGTTCTACCCTCCTCTCCTGAACCTCCTCTCAGCTGGCAGCTGAACTTTACTTGTACTTTGCTGCCAGCATCGCTGGAGTCTTCTTCTTTCCAGTGCAGCAAAAGATGATGATGAGGACAAGTGGCAGAGCAACAGTCAGGACATAGACGACCCAGAGCCACGGGTGCTCCTCTGCAGCGTTCAGCATCTGTGTGGCAGCTGAGAGGAGGATCAGGAGAGCAATAAGCAACATTCATTTCCTGAGAGGGGCAGGGTCAGACAGCTCATTGACAAAGCCACAGACACAGAAACGGCTTGTTCTGAGCAGGGCTGAAACAGAGGGATTTTTAGACATGCAAAAATGTAGTTTTGGAGTGTTTTTTTTTTCAGCAACAAACTTTACAGGCATGTTTTAGGGACCTCTGAGACCAATAGAAACTTGTCTTCAAGGGGTAAAATATGTGAACTTTAAGTGTTTTGACAGTAAAGCTGGCAATATATGCTTCTTCAATTCAATGGTTGTGGTTTTAAAGTTGATGTGAAGAGTTTTAAGTTGGTAATGAAACAGACTGATAGTAATATAAAAGTTTCTACATGTCCCACAAATGCAATAAAGATCAGAAAGACAGTTGAATTTTCTATGGTTATTTTTAATGCCTGTCAGATTTGCAGCCGGGTAGGTGTCAGACAAAGCTGAAAACACCATCGCCTAACAGCATTTGAGTATTTGACATTGCATCACATCACACAACATCTCACACTTCATCCAGCAAAAATGTAATTCTCTATTCTGTGAATTTCAGGCTCCCCTTGTCAGTGGTATGAAATCTAGTGTTTTATTTTGAATGTGGACAAACAGAAGTGTATTACTCTGTGTTGAAGAGCATTTGGTTGATTTAGTTCAACAGTTTTGTCTCCTTGTGCCTCCAAGTCAGAGCATAACAAGTCAAACATGGATATGGATGTTGCACAACTCCCTCCACTTTTTAAAACAAGTTCACATGTTCTGTTCAGTGAGGAAAGTAGAAGAAAACCAAAAGAATGTCCCATCTCGACACTCCTGATGTCTTGTCATCTATCTCTGTCCCTGTTCTTCCAGCTGCTTGGTGGCAAAAAGCAGGAGTAGGTGACAGAAAGAGAGCAGAGCAAGTAATTAGCAGCATTAATTCAGCTGAAAAGTGTCTTTTTTTAAATCACTACACTTATGACACTAATCTTGATGACGTTCACCAGTGTCAGCAGCAAAGATCCTTAGCTGATGGAATATATTTATAGAAATGTTTGGAGCCGTAACAGCGTGTAACTAAAGACACAAGATGAAGCCGGGCTATAAGAATAGCTATGACCAGCATTCACTAAGTGATGAATATTAACTAAAAATATCAGCTAAGCTATGTCAGATTAACACAGCTGGTTTTATATAACAAAGACAAAAAAAACCAACAACTTTCAAGTCCATCAATATTTATCATGGATTGAATAAAGCAGACTTTGTCGATTAGCCCAATTTCTGTTTGGCTAAAAAGTTATTTCTGTGAACGCATCATGGAGTGAATGTATCCGACACTTTAGCAGGTTATGGGACATGATATTAAAGTTGAGAGCTGTTTCATGAGAATTTGTCACATTGACAATAAAAAAGTTGAACTGGGGTTAAAATTTAACCAGATCAACTAAGACAGCTGGGATACATTGATCGTGTTTTTAATTATGCTGCACAACATATTTTTACAAATTTTACAACCAGAGTGATCTTCATACAGATAAGCTAAAATAAAAAGAATAAACGAAACACTGAAATACAGAGAAACATCTGATCTAAAACATTGTTGTATTAACAACACTTTTTAATCTTAATTCAATTTCACAGCCATCACTGATGAACTGGGCTGATGTGTGGCTCTGGCTCTGCTTTGGGTACTAAAAAATCATGTCAATATGGCTTTAGAAACCTCAATTTATGACCACACATCAAAGTCAACGGTCCAGCATGTCTTTAGTAAACAGTATGGATCTCTGTCCAGTCCAAATACCCCTGGTTTAAGTGGATATACTGTAAGTCTGGTTTTCCCTGGTTCATTGAGAACAAAGTTAAGTTTCAGCTTAGCACTCGTGTCGTGCGCCAGAAGGGATGTCATTGCATACCCTCTATTAGCATTAATTGAGCTAGAGTAGCTGCTGTATGCTAGCAAAAGTTAAAGTGAGGCACAGTTCATAGGGTTTGAGTACTTGCTACCAGGATTAGACCACTGATCTTTTTTTGCTTTTTGTTGAATTAAAAAAAAAGTCTAAATTGTTGTACTGGAAAATTGCAGTACTTCCTTTCTGACATAGGGTTTCTCATATGAATGACTGAGAGTGGCTGTCAGAGATGTACGGTCTGCAGCCAAACTGTCTTCAGATACAGCTCATATTCACAACACATTAGTTTGATTTCAGTGATGTTTATATACTAAACTATTGCTCAGTTGTTCCCTTATATTAAGGGTATAACATCTAAATGACACCCTCTTTACTTTTAAATATCCAGTGTGTACTCATGTTTGTTCAAAGAAACATTACAAATGTTGATTCATATGTAGTTCAGTCAAAGTTTTCTACCATTTAGGCTCTCTGTAGTTGACCAGCTGTTTGTATATTTGTTGATGAAAGCAGAGAGTAATTGAGTCTGAAGGAGGCAGAGGAAGGAGTCGACCAGTGGCAGGCTTGTGACTGCTGTCTGCATCTGTAGAGACAGTCTGCAGTGTTCATAGGATGATCAGTGATGCCAAATATAGAGTCATTTAAAAAAGGAAAAAAAAAAACATGGCGTCTGTGTTACATAACAACTACCATTTGGTGGCTGTTTTCCTTACAAAGTGCGATATGTGTACAAGCAGACATTTTAACGCAGATATCTGAGAAGTGACTGGGACAGAGCCTGGGGCACAGTTTGCTTCAGATTAACAAATCTGTTGATATTTTTAGGAGTTGTCTTTCATTACATCCCCTACCACTGTAACTAATTCGGTCTCTGTGGGTCTACTTTATCTATTGTTTATTTATAGTTAGTTTTAGCCTCTGCTCTCATTATTAGATATATTATCCTGTCTGTTTTTACCTGCAGTTTCAGTCTAATGTGTATCCTTTACAGGTGTTTAAATGTGTTTGCATTAAGAGTGTAAATGTGCATCTTTCTATATGGATTCACTTGAACCTGAAGATGTCTTAGAGACAGAAAAGAAGAAAAAATTAGCAACAAAAGGAACAACGCTTGTAGCTTGTCAGTCCGGTTGACTTTTTTCGAGAAGGGTCAAAAGACAAAGCAGGTGGATGACTGACGAAACGAGCGCTGCTGTAAGAGGGCAGGAAGGATTAGACGGGAGGGCCGGTGTGTGAGCACCTGTTCTTCTGATTGATGTGTCCTGGCTCCTTCACCATCTCACCGGTCACTGCTCACGATCCCCTGCTGTTTTCCTGTCACACGCACACTCACAGACACGCACATTCACACACATCCCATATTTGAGTTCATTCAGTGAAAGACAAAATACTCTGACAGGCAAAACTCCTGAGTCGTTGCGTCATTGTGTGTGGATGTCTTTGTCCTTCAGAGAGCAGGCAGGAGGAGAAATCTCATCAGTCAGTTGGTTTCAAACAGGTTACGGCTCCACTGTGGCTTTTCCCCCCTCAGACAGACAGACAGGAACATTGTACACTCTCCGTGCTGCTGCTTGGAGCTGTCATGTTGTCCGTCCTGAGGCAAGAGTCCAACAAGTTTTTTTCCTCCAATTCCCAGAATCCATTCAAAGCAGAGACAGCTTTGGCAGAAAAATCCGGCCCTCCAACTGCTGCTGCCACTCCCTGTCTCTCTGTCCCGGAGTCCCTGACAAGGTTGCATGAGTCAGAACAGTTAAAGGTCCAATCTGTACTTCTGTTTGACCCTTTAGATGTGACTCAGAATTCCATATTCAAAGCAAGTAGTCAGGATATAGGATAAAAAGTCTACATTGTTGACATTATGGCTTGTTTGACCAGTTTGGCTGCAAACCAAGAGGATGAAGATAAATGTTTTAAAATAAACATCTTTTCAAGCCTAAAAGGACTACACTCTTTCTAACATTTTTATTACTTAACTAGTTGCAACCAAGCAGTAATCTCCAGTGTTGCAAAATGTTGAGAAATGAACCACATGTCTTGAGTGCAAAGAAAAAATGCAGTTCTTCAGCTGTCCGCTTGAGGCTGCCTTCTGTAGCCTGCCTCAAATGGACAGCTGAAGAACTGCATCTGTGTTCTCTGTAGTTTCAAGACCATTCTGTGAGTTGTGGTTGAATGTCAGGCACATGACCAACACTTTTGATTTATGTGCTCACTCTTATCCCATGGTCAGGCAAGATCTGAGTGTTCATACTAAACGAGGTTAATCAGGACATACAAATAATAATTGTCAACAGATTTTCCTTTGAAAAGGCCTACAGTGGGAGGTTGAAGTCACAGCATGAGCAGCAAACATCTAACATCCATCATAAAAAATATTCCCTGTCAGCTGGACATCTGCAGATATTTCTAGAATGCTCATGTTTTCATGGTATGAAAATGCCAAACAGGCATTCCTACCTTCCTTTTTCCTTTTTTAAAAGATTTTCTTGGGGGCATTTTTGCCTCAATTTGATAGGGCAGCTGAAGAAAGAGGAAATATGAGAAGAGAGAGTGGGGGCAAGACATGCGCCAAAAATGTACTGAGACCAGGAATCAATCTGCAACCAAGAGCACAAAGGACTTGAGCCTCTGCCCACGAGTGAAGGAGTCTGAAAGTCTGAAGTGTGAAAAGCCAGTTTAAAATAGATGTAATATTTGCTTTGAACAAATATCTTTGTCATTTATAACCAAATAAGATTCCATTTTTCGTTCATCTGCTCCAAAAAACAGCTGTTGACAAGTTGACAAACTGTGACTCCTCAGTTCAGCAACTGCCCCTGCAAGGTCCTAAAAAGGTCTCGTCGTGTTGCAAATATTTGGTCTGAAATACGCTTAACAACAAACAGAGGAGTGGAAATTTGGTCATGACTTCAACTGAGTATTGCAGCTTAAAAATCATGGCTTTAGATCCCATATCAAAATACTATTTTTTCAGCAAAAAAAGTTGAAGCATGGTTAAAAGAGAAACAAAGCCTGAAGGTTATGCATACATTTTTTTTTACTGTGGTTGTGGATGAGTTAACTGAGAAGTCGGCATGTTGTAGTTGTTTGCCTGAAGGCTTAAGGCCCACCTTAACTCCGTCTCTTACTCTGTTTCTTGAAAGATGATTGCTTAATTTAAAGTTAGCTGGGGTCAACATTCCCAAAAAGTCAGCAGACCCTGTTTGGCTTTGCTTCTTCAATAACCACTGAGTGATGTCACAGAGTCCGTGTTTTACACAGCCTTTGGTTTCAGTTTATCCTCATGTAATTTTGTATAGTGCACGTTGAGTCACACAGCTGCTCAGCCTTTCCACTGTTGTCACATTTGTTTTTGTTGCTACCCAAAAAAGCCTCAGAGTAAAAGTGAGCCCTTCAAAAAGAAGAAAGAAAGGTCAGATCAGTTTGATCTTAGTCTTCCAAATTGTGCATAATATTGATTCGATGCTCTTTGGTGGCACATCAAACAGAGTATTGTCGGGTTTGTGTGTGATGAATAGGTTTGGATGGAAGACCAGACTAAATTATAAATGAGATTGTTTTTAAAGGGAAGTATCATCAGTATATAATTTTATGTTTGCAGTTGATAGAGGACTAAATTCAATGTCCCATGTGTCCTGTGTGAGTTGTGTTTCTTGTTTTTCTTTTTCCTTCTGTGTGACTATAAATCTGCACTGATGTTTCCCTAACGAATAACCTGAATAGGGGGCCTTGATTGGCTAGACTGAATTGATACACATTTGCAGAGCCCTGTAGGCATGCATTTTCACACAGATCCAGATAAATTAAATGTATAAAGATAAATTACTTGATAATTCATATTTTTGTTGGTTTATAAAGTGTGTGTTTTCAAATGTGAAGGTGTTTCATAGTGTGTGTATGTATGCATGTTTGTCAGTAACATCTTAGCTCTGAATTACTGCATTAATTTCTCGGCAATAGCACAGTTAATGAATAATGATGCTGATAAAACACAAAGCAAATTAAACAATAAGGCTATGCTATCATTTATTGTACTGGTTTAGTATTCAAATATTATGGTAAATTCATTCATGGTTATTGTTGTTATGACAGCTGCAGATAATCCTTGATGGCACTTTTTGATCTCATCAGTTACAAGGAACCGAATGCCTTATAAAAAGCTGTTGTCTTAGGGTTTTTTGTTTTTTTTTTTTGTTTTTTTAGACTTTTTTGTTGTCTGAGAGCAGTGGCTCTAGCTTGTCCAATGCATTTGGGTTTCTCACACAACCCTGGCTCTCTGAGTAGTATGAGTGAGATGTGTCACTAGTCTGCCCTTCTTACTATTCTGGTAAAGCGCAAAGAAGTGGGCTTCTTTTGAATGACAAGCAATGCTGCTGGATAAACAAGACTGCCAGTCTCTCCGAGCTGGTTTAGTAGTATAGAACTTCTGATAATATGCAAGGAGGCTTTCCTTTTCTGTGGAAAATTTAAACAAAGTCCAAGTGGTGGGACCAGTGAGTTTCAGAGGACATCTTTTGAAGATGTGGTTACCATATTGAAAATGCTGACTCAGTCACCCCAGAAACAAAGAGGCAGAGCAAACATCAACTGAACAGCATCTATCAGTCAGATCAGTCATGCCCCAAATTATGCAAAGCTCTGATACTTCCTATTACCAAAATGTCCAGGTTATGTGCAGTGCGTTCTAATAAGTTGTTTTCAGATGACATTATATCACAGCAAAGAACTCCAGATGAGGACAGGAAGTGATTTCTGAAAAGAGAAGCGCAATCAAGATGCTAAAGTATTGTGCTGTCTACAACAGTGTCAAATGTTCAAATTGCAAAATTTTCAATAGATCATACTTTACTCTTGAAAGAAGTGGCACATGTCAGTACACCTCTTTGTTTTCTCAGCAACACTAGTGCCAAATTCAGACACAATAACAGAAATAGCAGATTGTGTCACTCTGCAGGTGTTGCTGCTGGCTTTTTTAACCTTCCATGAAGCTGAAATTACTCTGGTCCTGTGCATTTCTGTTCTTCAAGACTGTTTAGAACAGCAGTCACATTTGTTTTCTCTTTTCATTCCAAGCTTTGTTTATTATAGATGGCACTCATCCTGGTTATTTGTTCATTCAAACCCTGCCGCCAGCCACAATTAAAAGTTCCTGATGTAAACCAGTTCTTTTCTAACATTGCAGAGCAGGTGGATACGTCCATTTCCTTGTTTTTCACTGGCGAATCCATCTTGTAAAGCTCCCATCTGAACCGTTTGGGCCCGGTTAGAGAGTGACAGGACCAATCAGTGACAAGGGGCAGTACTTTCAGGCGCAGCAGAGTCGTGACATAAACAAGCAGCAGCAAGAGCTGGTGCAGTTATGGAGGAAGAGATTAGGGTGGATGCTGCAAAAGCGCCAGTTTTATAAGAACTTGACAACATTTTTTCATTAAAAGAAGAACACAGAACAGCAGTGAGTTGTTTTCTTTTCAAAAATGACAAAAGTCGAGTACTGACATGTCTATAGTCCCCATGTTTCGCGTTATTCCTCAGTAGCTGCGCACGCGCAGCTCGATAGCGGCTACATCGCGTGTTTTGTTGCTCTGATTGGCCTGTAGAGATGTGACAGACAGAACAGTCATCCAATCACACTCTGAGTTTTTTTTCAAAGCCTCTGCCTTTTCTCAAATGTTTCCTATTGAAGCCTTCCCAGATGGATGTGTGAAACAAATCCATCTGGCGTGTCAGGTTAGTTCTTTCCCCTGGACCAGCAAAACTGGTGCCATGCTGGAACTATTTGTTTGGTCCCAGAGCCAGTTCTTTCCCTGCGGAAAAACTCAGAACTGGTGCAAGATTAAGCGCAGGCTCCGAACCAGTCCTGGAGTTGGCTTGGTGAAAAAAGGGTAAAATTTTGGCTGGGGGGGGGGTAACTTTGTCCATTGATATTGCTATTATGCTTGTGTACATTAAACACTGCAGACAGGGCCATAGATATCCCTCCTACTACAACAATACTCCAGAAAGTCACTGCTCCTGGCCTAGAAATATTCAAGCATATAAACCAAATTCTAACACTAATTATTTGATTAGTTTTTAACAATTAAACAAATAAAACAAACATGATGTAAAATTGACTTTTGTGGTACTGGTAGGCGGTCACTGATGGCTTGAAGAAAGCAAACAATTGAACTCTATTTTTAAAGTTTTTGTGCTTGGTGATGATAATGGAGTCATTGTTTTTGCTACAGAATTTTAAAATAGATGTAAGTGGCTTAATTTTTGAAACTTGAGCTTCACAGAAAAAGTACCTGATGGTCACACTTGTTTTGATACTCAGTCCTATCATCAGTACATTCAAAGGAGTGTCATACCACTTGTACGCTGATGACTTTCAACTTTATACACCTTTCAGTGGCATGGATAAAATGGCTGTTTTACTGCCATTAAGGGTTGGATGAATGATGATTATCAGTTTAACACTGATAAAATTGAGATTTTCAACATTGCCTATGAGAACATCTCTTTCCATGTTGAGAAAGGTTTTAGATCCCTGTCTCTTTCTTTGAAGGAAATTTCAAAAAATCTCAGGGACATTTTTGATCTCTCACTGCTTTTTTTTAATCAGTATGTTAAATCACTGATCTGTGCTTGTTTCTTTCATTTAAGAAACATCTCAAAACTAAAATTTATTGTGTATCAAGCAAAGTTGGAAATGCTTTTTCATGCTTTTATATCTTCCTGGCTTGACTAGTGCAAATCCTTCCTTTTTCGTTTACAGTCGGTTCTTTTCAGAAATGAAAAGAAAGATTGCTAACTAAGATTGCTAAGATTAAGATTGCTAACTAGGTCCAGCAGGACAACTCACATCACTCCTATTTTACATTCCTTACATTGGCTCCCTATCATCTCCTTAATTCATTTTAAAATCCTTACAATGTCCGGCATGGGCAGGCGCCAGAATACATCATAAGCCTCCTATAGACTGTGAGTTTTAGTAAATTTATACTTTTCTGGCACGCTACTGTGTGATATAAATCTCATACGATGTTAAGGTTGATGTGTGCAGACTGTATGATGACAACTCCCACTAAACGCCCCTGAATTTCAGGCTATGAAGGATGCCAATATGCAAGAAATAAACGCCATCAGTGTGTGTCATCCATCTGTGCCACCAGTGCCATGGTAAATAATGAAGCAAAGCAACAACAAAGTCATTGTTATATGTTTAGAAAAACATCTGAGATTAATATTTTCCTTCTTGTTGGAATCACTGTGAACTTCTGCGTTTTGGAATTGTCTCCATTCTAATGCTAACTTTTTTGTTTATTAGCACCAGTGATGCTTTTATCAGTATGTCATATGTTGCTGCATTCTGATTTGTTGGTAAGTCGACGTTGGTCATAGCAGCAGTCACATTGTGAGATGGTCATCCTAAATTTCTGACACTGTCAGAATTTTTTCCCAGGCTATCTGACCATGACAATGGCCGTCTGTCAACCTACTGACAGTGCGATGTAGGACCACAGTTTTAGAGCCACGATCAAAGATATTGCCACTATCAGTCATCTTTTGTCTGGGACAGCCCAAAATCGCTCATTTTAATCCAGGCTTTAGACCTGCTCCATCCCTTCAACCCCTGCAGATCCCTCAGGTTCTCTGACCAGGCTTTTTTTTTTTTTTGTTGTGGTTCCTCAAGTTCGTTTAACAACTAAAGGGGATGATGTTTTTGAATTTGCGCTGCTGACTCTTTGGAGCTCTCTTCCACTTCAGCTGTGCTCTGCTGCTTAGGCTAATCCTTCCAAAAAGAAGCTTGAGACACATCTTATGATTGGCTTTTGAACATCTAAAACACTGAATTGGTCATTTGCAAATTTTCCAAGTTTCATATTTGAATGCTTTGTTGTTGTTGATGATTTTTTGCCATTTTATTTTAACTGTTGTGAAGCACTTTGTGGCCTTGTTCTGTAAAAGGTCCTATACACATAAAATAAAAATTAATTACTTACTGTCTGCAGAACTTTCATGGCAACAATGCCTGTTGCTGTTTCTTTTCTTGTTTGATAGTAAAGATGTTGTCACTGTCATTTAGTGTGGATTATAATGAGGCATGAGTAGCATTATTGTCGTCTGTCTTAAATGAGCACCCCCTTCACATCACATCTCCTTTTTGTCTCTAATACAACTGTCTGCCAGTTCTGTTCCCTCCATCTGTGTCCCACTACTTCCTTCCTCTCAGTATGCTCTAACTTCAACATACTCTTTCCCATTTTCTAATCTTATCGTATCTCACTCTCTTCCTCTCTCGATCAAACCTCATATTTTCTTCCTCTCTGCCTCATCTGCCTCAGCATGTCCATCTGCTGTGCTAAACCAAGTGGCTGATTGTATTTGCGGATGTCGGTGAAGTAAATAATCTAGAGGTTTTGAGGAGGGTGTTTGCATGTTTGTCAATGGATTGTGGGAGAGTCTGCTGCAAACATTACAGATGTGATGTAGAAAGGTAGGAAGGGAATTAAGCAGAGGCAAAGACTCAAATTTCAAATCAGTGAGTAGTTTAAGCCTCATCAATCATTTTAAACACAAGCCTGAACACAAAACTTCCAACATAACCACCTACAAGGAAGTAATTGTGGAAGTATCAAATCACACACACAGGTTTGCATACTGATTCAGGCAACCAAAAATAGCAACAGTAATGCACTGGCAAACATGCTGCCATTACATTACAAATGACACCTTTCCTACTTGCATGCTGTGCCTGCACATTACACATTCAGGCAATAAAGGAGAAATTCATACATGCTATCATTTCTCTAAGTTGTACATTTCACACCTCATCCTTATCTTCTATATTTATCTTGCTTCATAAAACCACTGTGTGCATAAATGTGAGTCTGCATTGATTGCCTTGTGCCCCTGCAGTTTGACATGCAGCAGCTGTCTCTGGATGAGCTGAAGCAGGTGCTGTTCCACGCCTTTCGGGACCACCTGACAATGAAGGACATAGAGAACATCATCATCACTGAGGAGGAGAGCCTCAACGAAACCTCAGGGAACTGCCCTGAGTATGAGGGAGGTAAGGAAGCTATTCTTTTGTTATAAATACCTGTTATTACATAAAGTAATTTAGAAATGTAATTAACCTCATGCTTATCTTTGATTTTCTAGAAAACCCCATTGAGATTATAACCTCTTTGACAAATGAGTATGACTTGATAAATGTATCATTGAAGACATAACACACTAAGATTGAATACTTAGTAAATGACTTAATCTAGACAGCTATTCATCCTTGTAGTTAGTTATTTTGTTAGCTAGTCAGCAGTCTCATAGTAGAGGTTAGATTATCTGCCTGAGACCTGTCTGAGTTGTGCAATGTGCTTATTAGTGGAGGGACAAGAAAGGAAAAAATAAAGTTAACATGTGAAGTATGTGACCAACAGTGTAGACTGTAGTCTCTGTTAACAGACTGATATTCTCCATAACACTTTTATGGATACTTTCTGTGTTCACACATTGGGCCTACATGCCCAAGCACACTTGTGTCTTAACATGGGCTGATAAAATGGTGGTATGCAAGTTACATGATTAACATTACAGTTAGCTTTAGCAATGTGAGTTTTAGCAAATGAAGCTAATGTCAATATACTAAGTAGCTACGTGGTTTACATAGCTGCTTTGTGAGCTTAGCTCTTGCTACATTAGCTATGTAGTGCCGTTACCTATAGCTAGGTTAGCTTAAGCAACATGACCTTGAGCAAACATAGCTCAAGCTGACTTAGCTACGCAGATAACATAGATATGTAACTAATGTAGCTGCTTTGTGAGCTTAGCTATAGCCTTGTAGCTACAGAGCTCCATTATCTACTCATCTTATGCAGCTAGCTATGTAAGTTGTGCTGGCTGTGTTAGGATGTTTTCATGGAGGGTGAGCTTTTTTCCTGTAAGCAGACTGTGTACTTGGCTTCATTTTATATTTTTGTAACTTTTGATATTTTATGCGTTACCTTAACCCTTTCTTGAACCCTTAAATGGAAATTTAATATGATTTTATTTAAAATGTTTAGTGTGTATATATCCATTCTTAAAGAGACTGCCTCTCACATGGGTGGTATGCAAGTGGGTCGTCAGAGATGTATGGTCTGCAGCCAGACCCCTCTTAATAAACTGTACATTAGGATAAAGTGAACTTGGATCTGGGGCTTGTCCCCAACTTGAAACTATCCTTAATCTTGATTTTAAAAGCCAAGTTTAAAAGCCAAAAAAAGTTTGTCTTAAATCAAGCCTATGTTGATGAATACAGTCAATGGAGCAGACCAGTTTGGGATTGGAGAGAACATGTAGGGTTGGGCTGGATTTTTTGGGCTTGACCTAACCTTCATTTCAGAGCCATCATGGTTTGATTTTCCTGAATTTCTCATGCTAGTAGGTTTTACAGCTGTTGACAGGTGTGCATATAGACTCAAAATCAGGGGTGTCAAACTCAATCACAGCAGCAGCTGGATTCTGGATTTAGGTCTGACCTGAGGGCCTAACAGGGTCAACATATAACCATAACTGTCAACCTCATTTTCACTTGTAATAAAATATTTAAAAGAAAAACAGCACTAATGATAAATCAGTTGGAAATTCAAAGAGTAAAAATGATAAATTTAAAGGCTCAAATTTAAGAGAAAATTCCAATATATTAGTTCAAAAGATCAGAACACGATATCAAAAATAGAAAAATAATGTTTTTGAAGAGCAAATATATACAAGAAGAAAGTTGAAATCAAAAGTTTGAAAGGTTAAAAATATCAGATCAAATTTGAAATCATGAGTTTAAAAGTCAAAATATGACTTAAAATTTTAAATTGTGAGTCTGATAGTTCAAAACATGGAATTAAAAAGCCAGAATTAGGAGTTGAAAATGTCAAAATATGAGCTACAATTCAAAATGATGACTTAAAAAGTTAAAAGTATGACTTAAATTCAAAATCGGGAGTGTAAAAGGTCAAAATATGATATAAAAAGTAAGTGATTAATTTAAAATGTCAAAATATGAGAAAAAAAATTGACATCATATGATTAAAAGTCAAAATATGGGATTTAAAAGCCAAAGCAAGGAGTTGAAAGGGTCAAAATATGGCTTAAAGGTTGAAATTGGGAATCTAAAAGATAAAAATGTGACATATAAAGTCCAAATTATAAGTTGAAAAGGTCAAAGTATGAAATGAAAAGTAAAAATCATAAGTTTGAGTCATAATCTTGAGATGCAAAATTGGAAATATGAAATAAAACACAAATCCCCACCACCACCTCTCCCCACCCATTGTTGACTTTTTATGAAATATTTCTTTTTCTTTACTTTTTCAGATTTTTATGGCTTAACAAGGATATTTTAAATAATCCAGTTGAATTTTACATTGTTATACTGGAGGAAATCTGCAGACCTCATAATGGTGGGCCAGTAGTAATACAAATATGATATGATCTTGCAGGCCAGATATAATCGTTCCATGGGCCAGATTTGGCCCCCAGGGCTTGAGCTTGACACTTGCACTCCAAATGAAGCTAAGCTGGCTCTTTACCTCAGTTTCCAGTTTTTGCAAAGCAAAGTCAAACCATTACCAAAGTGTAACTGGGGCTGAAATATGTGATGGATATCAATCTTCTCTTTTAAGTTGCAGTAATATCACCAATAAGCACATTTCCTGGATCCAAATATCTTGTTCAGGACAGACATATTCACTAACCTTTTGCTGCCTCCAGCAGTCCATATGCAAATATCCCAGTGGTATGTGGGCTCCTATAAAAAATGGGATGAAAGAAGCAAAAAAAGGAAGTGAGATGCACAGAGAAAGGAAAACTGTTCTGAAGTCTTTGTTCAGTTGGAATAAAGTGGATACGACAAGGCATAGTTGGGGTTCTTAAAAAATAGCACTTTAAGCACACACTTCTAAATGCATTTTTCATTTCTGTTTGGCCAAATTCAAAGTGAAATCTCTTATCTGGTGCTCTATCAAAATGAATATCCACAAGAGGTTTTATCTGTATCCTGGTGATCTCTAAAAGGTCAAGCCTGCTGATTCATATTGAAAAACAGATGTAATATTTAAATAATAATTCAAATGAAGTTTAAAGGTCAAGGTTATGCATGAATTCTCATTGGACAAAGACAGAGTAAATAAAGTTTAACTGCCAAATTGGAACCCATTAGATATTAAAACTGAGAGATAATGCCATTTTATGTTGCTGTAGGGAACAAAGAAAAACAAAGGTAACAAAAACTTAAATCTGACTCTCTGTTTTTCAAGGTAAAGAACTAGACATGGCCCTTTACTACAAAACATCCAAAAGGCAGACAAGGACAAAAGGGTAGATGGATAAAGTGTTCTGGTAAACTCAGATGCTTTTAATGAATCTGCAGGGCACCAGTCTACTGTCTCAGTGAGACCTCAAGAGACAGCAGTAAGGAAGTAGAAAGAAACTAAGCAAAGAATGGACTGAGAAGAGGGAGATAAGAGGCTCAGGAAACTGCACGCCTGGCACTCTTTTTTACTAAGTTCTTGTGTTGAGGGAAGGGCGAGACATGGAGTTAGAGAGCTGAGTAAAAACAGTGAAAGGGGGAGAGGTAGGCATTGGAAGAAAAAAGAAAGCAGAAGAGTAAAAAAAGGGATATGAAAAGAGAGTCTTGGAAAAAAGCTGAAGTCTCGCCACATTTAACCCTCTTCCCACATCCTCAACTTCCCTTTTTCGTGCCTGCCTCCTTCCAGTCTTCTTCCTGTCCGATGGGACTCCAGCGCCTTTTAACCGTCTGTCTCTCTTAGATCCATGACTCAGAGCTCTGACTTGATTTATTGATGCGGTGTGTGATTCTTACAAACTGAGACAGGGGGGCTGACAGAGAGGAAACTTTAAGTTGTCGTTTTTGCTGCAAGGCCTGTTTGAGGACACATCTGTCACTATTCTTCCTCTTTTAATCTCCAGGGATTATGTCTTTGGGGGAAGAAGGCCTCTAAGCCTAATTGTCAGTGAAACAAAAGTTCCAGCAACTTCTACTATCTGCAAAATATCATAAAAAAGTTTGTGTCTCACATATACTCATAGTTATCACAATGGAGACACTCAAACTGACGATCTCGATCACAGAGAAGTCCTAAAACATCACAACTGCAATGTAGCCCGATGAAACCTGACACTCAGCCACCAAGCCCAACTGTCCAGTCTCCTAATTACAAAGCACAAAACTATCAGGGCTTAATCTACTTTGCTGTTAAACAGAGTTCTGCTGCACCAGCTCTGGATACAGTGGCTATAAAAAGCATTCACCTCCTTGCAAATATTGTTGCAGAAATACTGTTTCACTTCATATGAACAATCATTGAAAAGCATTTTTCTTAATGAAGTGTTTGTGAAAGAGCTGACTCTTATACTAGTTTGTCTCTGCAGAAAATAATAACTGAAAAGAACTTCCCCTACATACAAACAAAATACAAACAGCAATGAATATGTATGTTAATACAATAAAGCACTACAATGAGGTGAAACTACTGCACATAACCTTTATCTGTAGTAAGTGTAAAATGCTAACAGTGACACTGATTGGTCATATTTTTGAATAAGACAAAAGTTAATTTATTGTCGGGTGAATAAAAAGATCTCTGCTCTTGGAAAACAAAAGTGAGCGAGAAAGACAGTCATCATACATCTCTGAGGATGTAATTTATCACAGAGGATGAACTGCTGACACCAAACAGCTGGTTACTTTCTGCTTCAGTTCACCCTTCAAGTTCTCCCACCTTTAAAAACAATGACAACCATATTTATATTTGTATATTTATAACGGCAGACTACACAATGTTTTTGCCTGTTAAGATGGTCAATATGTCAGAATAGGTGATCACCGAGACATAAATGTGTGCTGTTACTTGACTGACAGACATGACAGGCTTCACGAAGGTACACGATCAATCATTTCAACTGATGTGATGACATTCGAAGGAGGAGTGTCTGGGTTAGATTACACCCAGAAAGAAGACTGTAAACAAACATAATGTATTTACTGTACTGTAATCTGTTTGTCTGTCAAAGTGTTATAATGAATTATACACTAGCTTGATGCTAACATAAACGGCACTTACTATATTTCCGTCTCTTCAACATTTCCCTTTTTGTCAGTCATGGTTTTCCATTTATGACATTTCATAATGACCAAGATGTTGGTGCAAGAGCTCAACAAACTTCCCTCAGTCTCATTGTTCCATCTCAAAGGACAAACTTCATCATTTCTTTTGGTTTGCTCTATGCTCTCACTTGTGAACATCACTGATGTAGAAGACAGGATAAAAATCTATTTCTGTCAGGAGGTCATGATGTACCTCAGACATGTTGTTGAATGTCCTTCATTATCACACCACATTAGATTAAATAACAGATTTTCAAGGCAGACGGGTCCCAAAATCCTACGCTACTGTAATCGTACTGAAAACATACAGTCTGACCTTGGCTTAACAAGCACCCTAAATATTAGTAGTGCATGAAGTCCATCCAAAATTAGAAATTATGTTTAAACCAGGCTACATTTGAACTTACACTTAGCATGTGCATGTTGTTGGCATGGGAGCCTCTGATAACTAGATCTGTTAGATTTATGGGGGTCCTCCCCCAGAAAATTTTGAAAGAAGTAGATTCAATTTTCAATTCATTCTGGTGCATTTTATCATGTTTTTCAGATTGAAAATTATCTCCCTCTTTCATTGGTTTTCCTTGGAGCCAGCATGGTCTGCAATTACTGTCTACTATGTTCTGGTGTAATACACAGAGGACTGACACTGACAACTTTTTTGGCACTTTATTCTCTATTTAATGTAATTAAATATTTATTCTATTTGCATCTGATTTTCAGAAATTAAACTTGTTTCCAGCTATGTAGCAAGCACTACTCTTTGCAGAAAAAACTGCCTGTCACCTTTCAGCACTCACCTCAGCATCAGAGCTGTCTCCACTGCCCCTGCATGCTGCCCCTGCCTCTGACTCACTCGTTGTCTCAACCACCTATATCAGGAGACATGGAGATGCATTGAGCATTCTTTCATATTGATAATTGACATAAGCTTAATGTAGTTTGTTCATATGAAGATTTCTGTGATGTAGCTCAGTCATGTTATCAGCATATCAAATACACAGGTAGTATAGCAGCCTAATAATTATGTAGGCTACATTAGAAATGGGCCACCTCCCTAAAACATGACTGAGCAGTTTGACACTTCAGAAATTGTCAAATGTGTGTTCAGACCTGGAGTCTTTTTTTAATGGACACTGTCAGAGAGAGGAATAACGTCATGAGAGCGAAAAAAAAGTGAGTAAAAAAGAGCCTAAATATGTTTAGAACTACAAATGAACTTCCTTCTGTCGATTCTTATTTTTATAACGTCACAGTTCCAACCCTCATCCTTTATGCGGGCTTAGGACCTGCAAAAATGACTCAAGAGATACTGTGGTAGTTACTACTGTGGTAGTTTAAATTCTATTTTTCATAAGTTTATTTTTCTTAACTTTGGTTTAGTTTTGAAACTTATGGTCCATTTAAGAGCCTGCAACAAATCACAGTGAGACATGAACATTTTTAACCATTTGATTCATAATATGTTTTTTCCTTTTTTCTTTGGTTGTAAATGAACCAAAGAGACAAGAGAAAAACTGCCAAGGCGACGTGGAGGGTTGAACATCTCCTGCTCCACTGCAGCTGAGAGGGACTGCTGTGTGAAGACTGGGCTGCCTGTAAGCAAGAGTATCTTGATGCAGACAAGATGGCCGACATACATCCAATCCATACCGGAAGTCTCAACCAGAAGTCCGTATGTCTAATGTTAGGCTTAGGCATGAAAACCCAAGTGGTCAGGTTCAGGGTATGGCAGTGGGGAAGGTGATATATTTGAGATCCAGCACCAAGGGTTAGGCTTAGGTGCTGGCAGCTGAGTCCAACAAAAAGAAGAAACTTTCACTCGGGACTTCCGGCATGGATTGGATGTATAGCGACGTCCATGTTGGCCATCTTGACTGCAGTTGAGTCCCTCTCCCTGTAAGAGCTTTGAGACTGGGAGGGGCTCACAGCAGCCCCTGCTGCTCACTGAGAGGACTAGCAACAATACATGCTTTCACGTCAGTCTCCTGAAGTTTCCAATAACACCAGAAAAATTCGTTAGATTTGTCACTTGTTGCTTTTTTAAAAAAGAGTCACTAGAGGGGTCTGAATACTCGCTAAATATAGCGACAAAGTCACTAGGT
The DNA here is from genome assembly GCF_018320785.1 of Cheilinus undulatus. Classification (NCBI taxonomy): domain Eukaryota; kingdom Metazoa; phylum Chordata; class Actinopteri; order Labriformes; family Labridae; genus Cheilinus; species Cheilinus undulatus. The sequence goes on along the minus strand of NC_054876.1, from coordinate 22,431,524 downwards.
TGGCAACACTGCTCCCGCACAAGGTGCTTGATGAGACCCACATGCCAGCCTGCGCAGGGTGCTAGCCTGCTAACATTCTTATCAGAAAAGCTGGCTGTGTTTGGCCATGGAAGAACACGATTTAGCTGTTTGGTCACTCAAGGGAAAATTTGGGCAACTTTAACTTACTTTCCTTTTCTTCTGAATAAAAACTCCTTATGTCCATCTCTCATCTGTAGAACAGTCAAAGAAAGTATTTCAGCAAAAGCTGGACATTTTGACATTTGTTGTCGCTGTCATTGATCCGACTCTCAGTCTCAATATGCCTGCGTGATGCGGCTGTGTGTGTAGGAAACCAGGAAAACATGGAGTAAACTTCTATTGATATGGGTAATTCCCCCAAATGAAAAAATGTGAACAGATTTGATTGTGAAGCAATGAAAAGGACATTTCATTTCATGCACTAATACTTTTGATGGCAAATGTGGGGGGGTCCAAACAACTTTTTCTTTAAGGTGAGGGGGACGGGACACCCCCAATTGTATTGTGGTGACGCCCATTCATGATAGGTTGGCATAACCACACTTACCTCTGATCAGATCCTCTTGTTTCTTACAAGTTTCTCTTTAGTTATTTGATGTTATGAGAAAATGTAAAATTCCATAAATGACAGCTCTGTTAAGCTGCATTTGCACCAGATCAGCAGAGTAAAGATGGAACAGATGAATAAAAGTAATGAACACCAACAACAAAATCATTAAACCTTCCTTAACTGTGAGCTTATGCTTTGGTGTTTCCGCATAAAGTCAATATAGCAGCTCTCCCAGCTAGTCCATGCTCTACAGACCATGGCTCCGAATGGCCTAGATGTTAGTACCAATCTGGGGGGGTCAGGCCCTTCTGTAGGAAGGATCCTTTCGAGCCAGGTCCTATTCAAACCGTGAAACACACATTTAGAACAGGCTAGCGTGATTACATCAGTGGAACGGTCATATACCTGCCGGCAGCAAAATTTAAAGTGGAGCTGGTTCTCATGACAGCATTATACCACTTTTACCCAGCGCAGTCTAATATGCTATCATGTCAACATATAGTCATATTACATATGATTTATAATAATATAGTCAAATCCACCATATAATGTTATATAATCATGTTCTATGGTGCAGCTTTTACCTGTCCAGCCTTACTTTGATGTTAAAAAGTGATGGTGATAACATATTTAAGGTGGAAACATGACAATACTACATTTAAAAGTGGATTGAGTGGTCAAGGACCCAGCTTCCTCCTAGTATTGCGTTTTTTTTTTTGGTTTTTTTTTTTTTTGGTTTTTTGTTTGTTGGTTTGCTTGTTCTTTTAAGTGAAGGAAAATGGTTTGCATTGGATTGTGTGTAGTTCCTGTGAGCTAAGAATAAAGATGTGTATCTTTAAATATTCTCTGTTAGAAGGACTAAGTCCTTTGAAAAACATTGACGATCCTCAACGTTGGTACAGGCATTTGAAGACGTAGTATTATTTGAAAATGTCCATTCCAGGATCCTTCCTTGGCTTTAAGGAACGACTTTTGTTTTTATTCTAGAAAGATCAGGGCTCTTGTTACTACAAGTTATGCTCAGCCAACTTAGCTACCTAACTCACACACACAAGATTGTTTTCAGTCTTGATGAGAAAGTGTTTAAGTGTTTTCTACAAAATTTGATACTGTCTCCCAAGCTGTATTATAAATAACTGACTGATCACTTATAGATGAGAAGTATTACAAAAGCTATCCACTCATTTCCTATTTCTGTGTTTTGTCTCTTTCTCTCCTCTCAGTCCATCCTAAGAAGAAGAACCGTCAGACGTGCGTGAGGAAAAGCCTGATCTGCGCCTTCGCTATGGCTTTCATCATCAGTGTCATGCTGATCGCAGCCAATCAGATGCTGCGAAACGGCATGGAGTAACCATTTGCACTGTGAGCATGGGGAGTGGACAGAACAGCCATGACCTCACATCTTTCTTGTCTCTGCAGCCAAAGCTGGACCAGCCACAAACCAAGCACTTCTCCAAACAATCACTTTATTTATTTTCCTTTCATTTCAGTTGAACTTACCTTGTAGAAGCAGACAATGTGAGTGAATGATGATGTGAATTTTATATTCACTCAGCATTGAAGATGTCACCATGTTATGTAACTGGAACTGCTGAAACCTGGACTGGAACAAGATTGTGTTTTATAGCAATTTTATGATAGGTAGTTTCTTTTATTTAAGAGCACCATTTAAACTTTATTTTCTTATGAACCCAGTGTTTTTCAGGTGCTTTGAGCCATTCTAATATATATAAAAAACAATATTTATGATAGATAATCAATGATGATAAACTACATATTAACCCCTAGAGAAGATGCGCTGAACGTGAACAGAGTGAATGTGGGCACTGAATGTCAGCACAGTGTACTTTAGTGTTTATTTAATCCTTCACACCCATATTTTCCTGTAAGCTACTTAATCACACTATTTATAAGAAATCCACATACGTAGCTCAGTTCTTAGCTTGCTGCACATTCAGTGTCTTTGTGTCAACAAGGAGCACAAGTGGAGTTCTTAGAGAGAGGAATTATCACTGTCCTGCTGTCGCAACTGTGAAGTCTTGTGGCTGAATAGTTTATTATTGATCGATTGACTGGTTGTGTTAGGCAGTGCTGTGTAACTTGTAAAGGCAGAAAAAATAGAGGCCTTTAATCAAGTGGCAAAGAGGCTGTTTTTCCTGTTTTGTTTTGTTTTTTTTAACAAAAAAAATAAACTGAGGCTGGGATATTTTTTTTAAATGCACAGTAAGAAAATCATGTGTTAATGTTCCATGATGTTGTTATACTGCCCAACTGTGGTAAATGTAAACCACACAAAAGCATGCCAGGATATACACTGCCATACCAAACATGACTTCTTTTCTCATGGACTTCACTGTATATAGATATATAGTATTACTCAGCTTGTGTATTGTATTTTAATGTAAACAGCAGAATGTATGAGGAGAAGATACTTGTGAGAAAATCAGGGATATCAGTACAGCAGAGCTGTGATAAACTGTTGGTGAGGCTGTTTTCCTAGAAAAGCCTGCCCTCTAGTGGTAAAACTAAGAATTGCAGCTAAACGCCTGAACTACAATGTTTTTAAGCTGTTCAGAGGAGAACAACACAACCGATTGTGATCTTTGATATGTGCCGCGTCAGTGTCAGATCAGCAGTATTGTCTGTATAAAACTGCAACTTTTTTTTTCAACTTTTGTTACTGATGCTGCACTTGTTATATCCGGGGTCATACATGTTTGTGGTTCTGACCTAAAGCACTGAAATGGACTGAATCTGGAAAAAACTAAAGATTCATAGGAGCTTCTGATAATGCTCCTCTAATCCTGTAAAGTTTCACAGTTTCAGTGTTTGAATGTTTTTATATGAAGTTGTTAGTTGTAGGTTGTCCATTGTCTTTCATTAGAACTAAATCTTCATCACAAGTCCATGTCTTGTTAGTGTTTAAAACTGTGTTTGTTTCATACTGTTAAAGCATCAGGGCAGTTCAGAACAGAATTCTTATTGTTTTTTATTAAGAGATGTCAGATTTTTCATTAGAATTATAACATTTTTTCCACCTCTACACAGAAAAAAGAAAATCATTGGACCTACTTAGAAATTGCTTCAGTTGGTAACAAACGGTTACAATATTTTTTTAGCAACCCAAGTTAACACGCTTCAACTCAAGTTGAAAAATTCAATTGCTTGTACACCATAAAATAGAAATCAGATGTTGGTTGTAGCTCTTAGGGGTCCACGATCACGCCGGCGTGATTTCATCATGCACTACTTTTGTCACATGACAGCATGAAAACAAAGCCAAATTTTGCATTGCAATCACTTTGTGTGGAAAGCATGCTCTTTAAGCTTTCTTTCAGTCTTTGTCTGATGTCAACAGGCCAAGTAAAACAGGAAATATGATCATTTTAATTTGATATAAAAGTTAATGTTACAAGCAGGACAGCAGTCCATGCTGTACAGGACTGGCACTGGTATTTTTTCATAATTTCAGCCTGTTGTAATTTATTTTTAAACATTACAATATATTGTTTTAAATAACTATTAAAAATCCATTTTTGTGGGGTGTTGTGTTTTTTGGAGGCCCTATATATTATACAGTAAATTAAACTTTAAAAATAGTCTTCATTTTATAAAGTTGAGGTAGTGCCGAAAAAGATTCTACCAAATATGAGCTTGCTTTGCATTTTCTGAGTGGTGTATTTTGTCAAAGGAAAATTAACTAAATGGCAAAATAGTCAGTGGAACTCTAAGGGTTAACCTTTAAAAGTTAGTGTTCATGCTGCCTTAAAATTTTGAGCTGACTGAACTTAAAATGATACATTGAGATTAACTTCTATAACTCCATTCCAAACAAAAAGCTTTCCTGGTCTATCTTACATCATTCTTCATGTCCAAACCTGGGACCAGAGAATCCCTAGTTGTAAGGCAGTGGCTCCTAACCTTTTTCTTCAAAGCACTCCCTACTTGTATTGTAAAAATTGGTGAGCACCCCAGGACCAACATGGAAAAAAATGATGCTTTGCTGTCAAAGATTAGTGTCAACTTAAGTTAAAAGTAATTTCTTTTTTACAGCCAATTGAAGCATTTTTAAGGAGGTACAAGCAGAGGTGTAGTGGTCCGTGATTTACATACGCTTTATCAGGTATATTCTTTATTTAGAAGTGGGCTTACTCTATGGAGACTAAAACATAAAAGGGTATACTCTGTAGACCCGTGTATACCCTGCACTACTCCACTGGGTACAACCATTTTTAGTATATTTAAAATTTAAGTTAATTTACTGATATTTGTTCTATGATTATCACATTATACCCCATGAAACAACATGGATTTCTAAATTGCATGGTGCTCCCTTTGCATTTTATTTGATTGTTTATTTTGTCTTGCAAGATCGATAAATAGGAAAATATTTCAGTCAAAGAAGTGTAAAAGTATGTGTTTAAATGCTGTTAGAGTTAGTATTAAAGAAAGAGGGCTTGTTTAAAAATTAGCTTTGTGAGATCACAACATATGTATTATACTGTAAATCAGTATGCATGTCGTTCAGATTTTCACGTCTTCAACAGACAGGGAAATTCATTTAATCTTTCTTCGTAGTGGCACTGCCTTGGTTCAAAAAATGTATGTACTACTGTAATATATTTGACTTCACACTTTATACTGTAATAGCCATTTTTCTAGTTTCTACCAGCTATTAATCAAATCAGAGTGCAGGAGAGGGCATTTTCATAAATATGCAAATTCAAGGTCACACCATCTTCGTCATCATTTTCTCTGTTTCACGTCATCTTGGGATGAATCTGTATAGGTCTCACTGTGGATGATTAAAACAATGTTTTATTCACATTATATTTTTATGGGATGTTCTCACTGCCTCATCATTCTGTATAAACTGCTGTACAATGTCCGCTGATGTAAGTCCATCTATGTCTTTGATATTCTCAGCACACTGACATCTGACCAATGGGCCATGCTTTCACCTTTGTCTATAAGCATCATGGTCCTTTTGAAACCAGCATAGACAACTTTTTTCTGACCATTCTCTCATTGTTGTGGCATTCAGACATCCTTGCATGGTCATGTGAGGGGAAACTCATTCAGATCCTTTTGAAGTTTACATCATTACACTGTACATCTGTACCAAGACTGATCATGATTTTCATGTTTTTGAAAGTTGCTTTGGAGATTTTTTTTTACCCAAACATGTTTTTACCTTGTAGATTGTGTAGAGATAAAGACTAAACACAGATATGTAATACAACTTTGGCATGCTGCTTAGAAAAAGGAGAACGAAAACAGCAATAGTCACCTATTGAATGGATATTTAAAAATGCAAATAAGTTTAATCTGTTTAATCAAAAAAATAATATATCCATATATGTTTATGCAATAAAATCTTGTTTTGATAAAAAACACTTAAGGCTTCTGAGTTTAATTGTGGAGGATTTTGCATGTACAACACAAAGATGCCAACACAAAGCTCCCAGCATCATAAGATCATACACTTATATAAGCCACCTAAATTACAAATAACTTGGGTTCACAGGAGGTAGTTGAGCAGGGTTTTTTTCACTGTAAAAAGCTGGCTCATTGCTGTACTTGTCACTTGTTATCATTGTTTCAGAGTCATCTAAAATACCAACCCCCAAAATAGAATGACAGCACAGCGTGTTTTCACTGAGCAACCCTGCTGTGTCTCTGTGCGGGGAAGAAAAGCACAAATAAAGGAGAGCATTGCCCTGACATCGGCCTCAGTCTGTACATGCAGGTCATGTAACTCTGCTAAAACATCGAAGCTTTGAGTGGACACTTATGTGAATCTTTCAACTGCCGAGCTTTGCATCTTTAACGGCATTTTCAGCTAGAAGAGTGCCTGAGGTGAATTTGCACACTCGACAAATTGTGTCAGAGAGGAGTTTCCTGTGGAGCAGCAGTGGCATCACTTTAGATCACAATAATGAGAGAGCACAGGTCAAATACAAGAGAGAACAACCTCAGAACAGATGCACCTGAACCCTATTAACTGTCAGATAATGAACCAAAACACGCCATTAAGTGGACAAACAAGGCATTTTGCTTTTGTTTAATGGCCCAGGCAGTCATTAACAAATCCTTTGGTCTGTTTTCATCTTTGAGTGTGAAACTAAGGGATGTGACTTTACAGGGTCAGCAGTGTGTTGTCTACGCTCTTGTACACTGTTGTTCAGTTTCTTGATTTTTCTTTATAGTCAGGTTTGTTTTACAATGAGTGAGATGGATTACTAAAACAGAACAAGAAGAACGGGAAAGACATGGTAGACAAAGTGACTACAGTCCTCAGAACTACATAGGTAGTCCTTTGTAAAGGGCAACTGTGGCTCAGTCGGGCTCTTGCAACCTGAGAGCTGTGGGTTCGATCGCTAGCACCTGCAGTCACACAGTGCAGATGTGCCCTTGGACAAAACACCCAGATATTCTCCCACTGCTGCTTTGGTGTCATGTAAATGCATATGAATGGGGTTAGCAAATAACTTTGCTATCAGTGTGTGAATGTGGTATAACCAGCAATGTAAACACACTGGAAAAGCACTACAAAAGCTCAAGTCCATTTACCATTTAAAGCAAGCCAAAAATGAGTAATCTGTAGAAACAACATAACAAAAATAGGATGAAATAAAATATACCAACAATCAATAAAGCCATAAAAACACCCATCCATGATCTAAAAACAGCACATTTCTGATCATACAGCAGCTGTGCTGTTTTGCTATGACTTGTTGATCTCACTGAGGACTTGGACAAATCTGTTTGTGCAGTAATTTGGTTTTACAGGCCTTACTTTAAACCTTCATCCATCCATCCTTGCCTCTATCTTCTTTAACTTTTCCGGGGTCAGGTCACAGTGGCAGCAAGTGAAGGATTCAAAGGAACTGATACCCAGGTGACAAAGATCTTAAGGGGGGGCCGAGGCTTTGTCTGGTCTGAGGCTGCCAAAATTAGATTTACAAATATTGACTAAACCATGATAAAGCAGTTAATATTAGTTTATACAAAGGTCTTTTGGTAAGAAAAGCTTGCATAGGCCTTTTTAAGGGTTTTATCAGTGAAATAATTAAAATCTATGTTGATTTTTGGTGGTCGTGTGTTGGGAAACACTGGGCTATATAATCCCTCCAGCGAGTTCTGGGTCAGTCCCAGGGTCTCCTCCCAGTTGGACATGCCTAGAAGACCTCCAAAGAGATGCGACCAGGTTGCATCCTGATCAGATTCCCAAACCACCTCAACTGGGTGCTTTCAATGTGAAGGAGCAGCTCCCTCTGGATGTCTAAACTCCTTACCCTTTTGCTAAGCCTGAGACCAGACACCCTCCTGAGGAATCTAATTTTGTCTGCTTAAACCTGTGACCTCATTTTTTTGTCATTACCCAGAGTTTATGACCACAGGTGAGGGTTGGAATGTAGATTGACTGATAAATCGTCTTCCTGCTAAGCTCTCTCTTCACCACAATGGTTCAGTACAGCACCTGCAACACTGCTGATGCTGCACCAATCTGCCTCTCAATCCCACAGTTCCTTCTAGTTTTTGCCCCAGCTTCTTCACTTTGGGCAAAAACTCAGTCCCTGCCAAGATGGAGCAATCCAACTTTTTCCAAGAGAGGACCATGGCTTATAGGGGGCTTATACATGTATTGCCACTTCACATTCAGCAGCGAACTGTTCGAGTGCATGTTAGAGGTCACCAGCCTAGGAAGACAAAAGAACCACATCATCTGCAAACAGCAGAGATGAAATTCTGAGCTCCCCAGACGTGAACCCCTCCTCCCCTTAGACTGGAAAATCACAAACAGGATAAGAGACAAGGGGCAGCCCTGGTGAACGCCAACACACACCAGAAACTTGTCACTTTGGTTATATAGGAACCTGACAGCTCTCCGCAGTACCCCCCAGATGACCCTCAGAGGGACACAATCGTAAGCCTTCTCCAAGCCCAAAAAACTGATGTAGACTGGATGAGCAAACTCCTATGTTCCTTCAAGGACCCCTACAAGAGTCAAGAGCTGGTCCACTGTCCCACAGCCAATCTGCATTGATTCTTCTGAATCTGAGGTTTGACAAACCGTTTGGATTGGAAAAGCTGGGGTACACCATATAAATGGTGGGAGTTATCTTTATCAATATACAATCCTCTGCAACAGTCCGATGTACAGGAAAACTGTACTTGGCATCGAGTAAAAAGGTAAAGCAGATTTTATAAGAGAGCAATAAGGTTCAGTTGATGCAGAAATAAGGGTTTTCTCAAGCAAAACAAGCACTCATATCCAGTTTTTTTTTTCAGAGTGTAGTTCACTGTTGATTACAATTTAGGTTTCATCTCATTCATCATGTTAATGATAAGTGGATGTTAATGGTAACTGTAGCATCAGAAGAACCATTAATAGCACCAGGGGTTTATTTCTAGTGATCATGAAGAAAGGACTTGCCTCCAACAAGATTATGTGAACTGAGGCACCAACACGCAAAAGCAGAAAATCAGTTCAAGAAGCAGCACCAACACTTGTATGCATAAAAAATCTTTTAATATGAGGTATTCATTGCACATCTGTTCGTTGATTTGAACCTCTGGAACACAGAGTCGACACACACGATGTATGCACAGGCAGCTTAAATGCAAAACACTGTACTTTCTCCCAGCACCACCAAGGAAAACTGATCAAAAAATTACATTTCACTGCTTTCAGTTCAATGGAGTACATACATTAAGCATGTTTTTTCTAGTGTTAGTAAGAGTGCAGTAATTTGTATGCAACACTGAATACTTTTTGAATGAATTTTTTAAAAAGTTGTCATAGTAACACTGCTTATCCATAGTAAGGTAGAGCTTACAAACACCATCAAAACAATCAAAAATCTTAAGTTTCCAAAAGTTAACATACTCCACCAGTAAAACACCTTCAAATAAAAAGAGATAAAGGCACAAGTGTAACTTTTTTGTCTTTGAATCCAACTAAAGACAAGTCTCACCTGCCCTGCTTTCTTTGTCTTAATGTTACAGCTGATAGTAGCTATTTAACAATAAATATCAGCAGGGAGGAACCACCCCCCACTTCACTGTGAATTGCCATAAACTGAAAACTGATAAGTCTTTAAACTGCAAACATCAACTCTTAAAACTATGCTGGCAGCATTAGCTCTCTTAGCTGACTGGATCTTTGAAGGATAAAGTAGTGTTTCCTAAAAACACACTGAGTGCTACAGGCTGGTAAGAGTTGTTGAATCAAAGTCATTGTACCCAGATCCATGACAGACTTTGGCACTGTCTCCTCAAAAGATGACAGCCAAGAATTAATGAGAGAGGATGCATGAGACAAGAAGGGGTAAAGAAGAGGCTGCTGGTGCATGTGTAAATTAGAGGTAGGAACAGAGTGGCGGACAGAGACTGAAACAGGCAGAGACACAGTCAAGGTCAGAACTCTGTGTGTGGGTGTGTGTAGTCTCGACTGCCTGCGGGGTTCTCACTAGGCTTCATGAAGATGCCCTCCATGGCCTTCCACAGGCTGTGCTGGCTGGGGCTCGCCATGGCGTGAACCTCCCTCTGACCACGGATGGGCTGTCCATACTGCTCCCCTGTCACTGACAACAACGCGTCTGTAGCCTTGTGACGGAAACGCACTGCCTCCTCACGCTTCCATACAGATCCCCCGCACTGAACTGTCCACTCATCAAGGTGGTCACCTTCCCCTTCGTCACCAAATGCACTCACCTCCTGTGGGAAAGTGAGCAAAAAAGAAGAGGCAAAGGATAGAGAAGAGGATGAGGTACCTGTTTTTCTACACTTTTTGATTCTTTTTTTCCAGTCTGTTAAAGGGAGCAACATACAATAACACTTTTACCAGAATCTGTGAATATCTCCTTTAGATGTCTATTTGATATGTGCATTAAAAACTAAGTATATTTTTGTAAGCCTAAACTAAAGTTCACATTTTCAGGAAATGGAGGACAGCCATAAGGATGGAATGGAAAAAGAAGAAAGTTACAACTTTAAAGCTCTAAATGGCTCTGCGTTGTTATTATCATACAATGTCTACATACACTGACTTTACAAAACAGTGATTTTTCCAAAGTCTATCCAATTTACCTGGTGTGGAGGTTATCAGTGTTACATATTATTCAGTCCTGCAGACCTCCTCATCTATCCAGATGAAGGGAGACATGAGTTTTGTACTAAGCTAAGAAGCAAGCTGAGCCCCTTCGACATATTAAAAAAAAATCCTCATTTTGTCACAAACATCCTTCTTATTGAAAATAAACCTTGTGGGGCAATCGACTGAGTGATGATGTGCTCTTTAATGTGAGCAACTGTTACTAGCTCCTGCCTGAGTGCCAGTTTCTTTTCCTCCCTCCTTTGTTGTTATTCGGTCAACATTTAAAAGCCAAACTGTCAAAAAGTGAAGAGCCCTTTGGGAGCCAAACAACCAGCTCTACTGTGCTGAGCCAAATGTCTGGATCTTTTAAAAGAGACACATTTCCAATTACAATGAGCAATGCTGGAGGTTGGTGAAACGGACATCACCTGAGGAAACACGGGCAAGATAACTTAAGATAACAAAACCAGACCATATATTGGGGGGGGGCACTGCTCACCCAGGCTTACAACAGAGGCGTTTTAATTCCTGCCTGCTGCTGTTTCACTGTGAAGTTTTTTTTTCCAGCCTAAATATTTCACCACTTTCGAGTGTAGCTTAAGAATTTAGAATGCTTATATTCTGCACTTTAAACACTTGGCATTGTCATAAACTTCTCAAACATGGCTTCTGGTAGCGTTTCTCTATGTAGAAATCACTTCTTGTCCCCTAAGGGGAGTTCTCCACTGATGTGTCACATCATCTGCAAAGAACCTATAGTAGACATATCTGAATGGTCAAGAACATATTTGTAACATCTTGCACTGACTGCACTTAATTTTTTAACATGGTATGGATCTCTTTTACTTCCCTTTAATTACTTTCATTTTTTTTATTGGTCTTTCAGTGATGTGTTCCTCAGGAGTGGTATTGACCCAATTTTTATTTAATGGTCAGTTTTCAGCTCACAGCTCTTAAATAATGCAATTTTGGTCTAATGTATGTCTGTTACATTGATATGAATATATTGCTGATAAAATCAGCTTGAACTTGAGCTGAAGAAGAGACAAAAAACAGAGGGAACTATTGTCTAATTCACCTGGAAATATAAAGGAAAAGTTTCTATGGTATCAAATGTTTATGAGATGGCAGCCAAGTAATATGTTATCACACAGTTCACATCTTCTGATCCAATAACACAGATGAACAGGATTTTCATACACCCTCAACACAGGAGCGGTTTTTCTTGACTACAGGCTGTTTTCACAGAATTTATTAGTTTCTTGAGTTTAAAGGCCTCTATCAAACTCAGGACCAGCTCAAAATGCCAGTCTACATTTTATCAAATGTGGAAGGAAACCTTGGGGCAAAATACTTCCCTGATGTCATAAGTGATCAAAGTGTAGTTAAGCTCTCAATGGTCTTAACTACTACAAAAGTTCACTTGATATCTCTGGCTTTTATTTATTTCACTCTATGAATTGTCCCTGCCCTTATTTAGGACTATAATTAACATGAGAACAGCCTTAAATTATCTTCAATCAAAATTTGTTGCAGCAAAGACAGAGAAGACTTACACGTTAGAAAATTAGGATATGGATAAAAAAAAAAAATCAAATCATTGTCACTGCTCTTGCTTTTAAAGACAGCCCAAATCTTCCATCCACCTAAACTGTGAGGGAGAGAGAGAGCGAGATCCCTAAAAATAATCACTAAGGAGTTCTGTGCTGGCCAGTGGAACTGTGTAAACATATCAGAATATAATGACTTATTTACAGCGTATCTATAAGTGCTTACATTTCACATGAGAGGGAAAATATAACTTTTAATTTTAAAATTTATCTCGTTATCTTAAGACAGAACAATCAGTGAATTGTTACACCTCCCACTACTCAACGAGGTTTAAATCTATTTTGTCTTTATGCAGATCATCTTGTAGGAGACTCTGAGAAGCAGTGTTTTCCTGCATATGGATCTCCAGCTGATCTTTAAGCTTCCTTGTCACAGAGGTTTTCATACTGGCATTAATCTGTCTCTTAAGACTCATGCTAAAGTTTTTTTTTTTTTCTTTCTGCTTTTTATCCTTATCTTTGATCTTCAAAGTGTTTCAATATTAAATACATTGGGGTCTCTAAATACTACTTATTTGTCAAAAAGGGCAGTCACACAAGGCTTGTAAAAAGAACAGGATTAAATTGGCAAGGACTTTAGTGTATATGTGATAGTGTAAATATATTCCTATCACACAGGACTAATTCTTCCAGCTGATCTCATCTCATATCTAAATCTAAATCCCATGCTTGTGTAAGATTGGTGCACTCCTCCCTACGTGAATTTGAGCTTCAGTGTAACATTTGGTTCCTAACAGCACAGTTTCATAACCCTTGAGCCTAGTGAAAGACTGAAAAATGTACCTTGCAGCATACCAACATACATTTCATTCATCTTCTGATGAATCGTTGGCTGCTCTATTTGCTTATCTTTTTTCTGGGATTTTTAGCAAGATGAGCCTCCCAAAACTGCAGCTAAAAAGCTGTGAAAGATATCATGATTGCATGCACAGCCTTACTCATTATCTACTGCATAAGAGGCAGAAAAGGCATGGAGAAAATTAATATCAGAGTAAAAACACAACAATAAATTATTAAATAGAAATTCCCTTTTTGCAAATTAAGGACACACAATTCCCAATTATATTAAAATCACAGAAAACCTTCAAAAAAAATTTTTTTTTTTTTTAATTACTCGAGGTCCCAAGATACTGCATGTCCCATCTAACTTGGGCGTAAGCTGTAGAGTGTCCAAGTTTTCTCCTGTCTCTGTAAGAAACTATGGTTACAATCCTTCAGACAAGAGGAAAAAGCTCTCCTTTTCTGCATTATGCCCACACCACCCACCTGGTTGGAGGACAGTGGAGAAGCAAAGTAGTGGCTGTGCAGGTTGCGGCCTGTGTTGACATGAGTGAGACGGATGGTCTGCCCACACTGGACCGGGGTGCCCCTATGGCACCAGGTGTCACTTGTTCCACGAACACTCCAGTAGCTGTTACTGTCTTCCACAGCTATCACCCCTGTTACAGACTGCTGTCCACTACCTGCCACACACAAAATACATGCACACAGTGAGCAGGGGTTCATTTGAGAGATCAACTAGCTTGTGCAACTATGGTAGGATTTTACAAAAGAGGATTTCCCTGATCAAAGACATTTATGAATATCTGTCAAACATGTGGCTTTAACAGATCCGTTTGTTCATAGTATTTAGGGCAGCAAAAGCAGCTAAAGTCTATATCAGTTACTGTTGTGTTGGGATTAATATCAAGTTGTTTGTGTCAGCAAACCAGCTTCTAGACTGGTTTAGGTGAAACCAAGCTGAAATGCACCAAATCCTTTTCAAGAGTCCCTCCTACTGACTATGTGGTATATTAGTGGTATTACAGGCCTACGATAATTAGTTCTCCTTTCTTTATTTTCTGTCCCAGTTACACTGTGTTAGAGAATCACTCAACTAGGCTGAAAAGGCGAGATTTCTTTGTGGAAAGAGTTTTATTTCGCACTTTAGTTAATAATTATATCTAGGGTAAATAAATGCTCCGGATAAGTCACTTCATGACATTCACGTCATCACTGATGTGCCAGCGTTTGAGTGTACAAAATGTAAATGAGCCGACATGAAATATATCAAGCTGATAACCGTTTCGCAATGGAAATGATTGACCTCTTATTACTTTCTTGAGTAAGTTCAGACACAGACGTAGATTTTGTCAGAAGAAGAGTAAGCCCTCTAGGGGAAACTTGAATAAGGTGTTTATAAATGCTTAATAACCAATTCAATGAAAAGAAACTCACCAGAGCCGTAACGTACGTCATGCGAGTGTAGTCTCACATTGTGCTTTATATTTAACAGTTTAATGACTGATCCGCATGTAACAAAACTCAGTTCAGTACCCAGTGAGAGTCCGAATATCCAGGAGAATAATACTATAAACATAGAAAGCAAGCGAGAGCGAAAAGCAGGGTTTAAATGACCCATTCCTGACAGACCCTTGGTGCAGCTACCGACGCCTCTCTGAGGTTTGGACAATTTCTGCTACGTCATTGAAATAGTTACCATAAGAACGAGAACGGAGCTGAAGGACACAGCTCCCCCTAGCGACTTGGAATGTTAACTGTATAGATCACACACGGTTTTTGGAACACATCGGTTTATTTGCAGCAACTTGTAACTATTTTAATATTTAAAGTGATATCAGTTTATGTATGCTAAAATATTTGATCGTTAATTGGTTAACTTGCATTTTGTTGTGTTTTAATTTGTGAAATCCTCGCTGACCAGAAGGGGGCATCGCACAGCATTTGAAATGGATGGAAGTTGCCTCACCGTATCCCGGAATTGTCCTCACACCAGTGCTTCTCGGCCATTTTTGCCAAGTACAAGCTCCCTGCACACAAAACACAACACAACCCTGTTATCCTTTAACATATTCGGACTTTACCGCCGCATAGGGACGTGTAAGTTCAATCTCGTTGTGGTTGTTTGAGATCTGTACTGTGTGCTGCTGTGCCTGCAGCCGTTGACTCGTTAACACTGATGCTGTTGGCTGTTGTTGTCTTTCCAGCTAGCGCTAGGCTAAAGTACTGATGTGCTAAAGCATGAACTACTCTTAGAACTGCGAAGTACGTACGGAGGCCTTGGTGAATTTATTTACCGTGATATAAGTTCATGTGTTCCTATGCTCTCAGTTCCATATTGTTATCCACTATTGAATCGGAATTAGCGGCATGAGTAGAAATTCAAAGCTACGTTTAAAACCTTAGCCGCTAGCTAACTAGCATCGCTAGCCTTGTGGGTACTTGCTATCTCTGTATTACAGAGGTTAAGAATAATTACCATGTTTTCCAGTATAATGTGAGCACTTTTGCGATTGTTCTAAAGTTAACGTAAAGATACCGTCTAGATAATTGGGGCTGGAACTCATGTTTAAAAATGTTTATGTTTCTGCCTATGTTGAGGTACGCAATGCGCCAATATGAGATGTATATTTTCTAAGCTGGCTCCCCTGTCTCTCCCTCGGATCTTTACATCATTTAAACAGTTACTGCGACGACCATAGATCATATTAAGCATACACTTTGATCGGCTTTTCTTTGAATTGTCAAATGCTCTTTTACATTAAAACAGTCCACATAGAAAAAATGTATGATCCCAGTAGTGTTTATGAATCCGGCCTTTATGCAAATGCATCCTCAAAACAGCTACACAGTTGTCCATCACATATTACTGAAATATTATGTAACTTGTGTAATAGTACACCAGGCACATATAGCCACCCCAAACTTCATTTTCAGTTCTCTATACAAGTTAGTTAACTGAGATACTAGACAATCAGGGATTTTCTTAAAAGTCATGGTCATACACCTGTAGAATATGCACATCTGCAACACTGATATGTTGAAAGCACAAAACAATGATCTTTCAACTTTTTGATTTGTTATCAGTTATGGATAACACAACCTTTAATTCATTAAATAAAGCAGAAAATAAAGGCCTGGATATAACGTGGCTGAATTGCAACTATAACAGAATGCCAAAGAACAAATCATTAAAGTGACTATATTTTGTTTTGGGACAACTAAAATAATGCTAGAATAATGACATGTATGTTTACTCACGGCATCTTTCACCCCTTTTCAGGATCACTGGTCATGTCGGACTTTATTGAGAGCGAGGCTGAGGAGTCAGAGGAGGAGTTTGAAGAGAAAGACCTGAAGCCTAGAAAGACCCAGAGGTTTATGGAAGAAGATGGTGAGATTATGAATGTTTAGTTCTGGGTATTTTTTCTGAAGTAGATCTGTGAAATGTGTGGATAACTTATACCATTTCTCAACAGATGAGGAAGAGGAAGAAAACACAGAGGACCAGGATGAGCAAGGAAATTTACGGGGACTCATCGATGATGGAGATGAGGAGGAGGGGGAGGAGGAGGAGGAAGAGGCTCAACGAAGTGGAAGCGGAGGGGGGAGTGACTCAGAAGAGGAAGTGAGGCATCGAAGTAAAAAGAGAAGTGAGTGCATCAGGTGTTTCTAAAGGGTTGCTGTTGTTTTCATCCTCAGCCCCTCGTCCTGTCAGTCCCTACAAAACTCTCAATAACAGAAACAGGTGGAAGGTGGAAAATTTGTTTTAGAAATTTCTGTATTTATTAGACACACTATGGTTTTCACTGTCAGTGCTGCGCCACTTTAGCATGTCCATAAGTGTTATGAAACGTAAATAAAATTTGCCTGATCTTTTTGCACAGGGGGGAGATCTAATGTCATTTATATGGGTGATATGTGTGACACACTCTGTGGCATTGGAAGCCAAAACTATCATTCAGTTTGTAAAATTGTGAGAGGGGCAACAACAGAGATACTAGTTTTTTTAAGTTCATTAGATGACATAGATGTCAGATTTTGGATGTCGTTTGACCCTTACAGCAGTCTCATGACAGTAGATATATGTTAAAGTTGACAATTAAAACAACCTAATTGATGTATCTGCAGATATTAGTGTATTGCTATTCAGGCTGGCATGGAGTGGATGTACAGAAATACTAAAATAAATTTGAGGTACTTGAGGTAGTCTTACACTAATATAGTTTTTCCATCCTTCATTTGATATATTCCATTATAAACAATATTTCACATCTCTAATCAACTAAAATTCAGATTTTGAACAACAAATTGTATTTCCCAATGAAGTGTCTAATCATGCACGGTCAGATTTTCCCTTAGATGTTACAGAAGTGAAGATTTAACATGTTATTCAAAAATTTGTCGTCATTTTGCATTAGTGCAATTATACATTATTAATACATGATTTCTGTTCAATGACCGTGGTATCTGTTTTTGTCAGGTTAAGAAAAGAGATTGTTTTTTTCCCTTCCTCTACACAACCACATATGTTGGGCAGCCAGATACAATTTTCAATGCAAGTTTCTTGCATTTAAAATTATATATTAAGGCCTGCAGTAGATATTATTGAAAACATAAATAAATAAATGAATATATTATTCAAAGGCTTTAAATGAAAGATATGCTAGATGTTTACCTTGCATTTTGATGTCCCTGTTTGAGAAACTTAGTGTATATAGGGTGTTTTATTTGACTAAACCTTTCTTTTCTGCAGATTATGACCACTACCTGGATGATGATGATCTTGACCTGATTGAGGAAAACTTGGGTGTTAAAGTGAAAAGGAGGGTGAGAATAGATTTTGTTTTCTTACAAATTATGCATGACTTCAACATGTTTTTCTGTATGTGGTACACCTGAAAAAGTTAACACAAGCAGAGCTGATGTTCTATAAATCTTATGCCACAGAAGAAGAAATACGACCGTGTAAAAACACTGGATGACGATGAAGAAGATGATGACGAGAAGGACTTGATTGCTGATGAGATCTTTCATGGTGATGAGGATGGAGAGATTGAGGAAGGCGAGGCAGTTGATGAGCCTCTCCAGGCCAATGATGAGGAAGAAGGGGAGGATGAGGAGTCAGGTAGGCCAGGAGGAAGAGAGATATTGTCATTGTAGATAAATATGAACACATAAGATTTGATTTTTAAAGAATGGGGTCTAAAATGTTTAAATTTGTGCTTGTCTCTCACAGATATAGATGATTTCATTGTGGATGACGATGGCCAACCCATCACCAAAAAGAGGGGCAAGAAATTCTCAGGATACACAGATGCGTACGTTTTGTTGTTGCACAGCAAATGTAGGGTTGTCTATTCTTCACAAAAGCTTTATTTTTCGGGACCAGAAATTAAATTTTGCTGTTTTTTTCCAGTCACTTTGTAACACGATCAGAAAGGCTCTAAAATGTCACCTTCATATATCAAATGAAAATGTAATGATTAATTTTTAAAAGAAACATATATTACAATCTTTATGTCTGCCTTTCGACTGCTCCCACAGAGCTCTCCAGGAAGCCCAAGAAATTTTTGGTGGTGACTTTGACTTTGCTGACTTTGATGCCGACGCTTATGACCAGGGCGAGGAGGAAGAAGAGGACCAGGACGAAGAGGGTTGGGACAGACCAAAGAAGCAGACCAAGAGGCGACAAGGGAGGAAGAGCATCTTTGAGATCTACGAGCCCAGTGAGCTTGAAAGTAGTCACATGACCGACCAAGACAATGAGATCCGGACCACTGACATGCCCGAGAGGTTCCAGGTATGTGTCAATTTGATGTTCACAGTGTTGGTGTGCTTTCCTGTTGCCTGTTTACTTCTGTTTGGTTGATGTTGTCCTTCCTTCTGACCATTCTTGATGTAATAGTTGCGAGCAATCCCTGTTAAACCTGCTGAAGATGACGAACTGGAAGAGGAAGCAGAGTGGATCTTCAGACATGGCTTCTCCACTCTTACCATCTCTATGCAGGTACAAACTTTGTAAAGCCCACAGGAAAATATTTACTAAGAACCTTCTTATAACTTTATTGGAATCTAGGTTATGGCATCTTGCTTACAAATTTTGTTGTCTATACCTTAAACAGGAGAGCACAGATTATCTTGACAGAGGAACAACCACCAACTTCAGCAGAAAAGGCCCAAGCACAATTGCCAAGATCAAAGAGGCCCTGAATTTCATGAGGAATCAACAGTTTGAGGTACCGTAACTTTGTTTTAGCCAGGATTTGAAATATTTTTTCTACAATTTTAAGTCCCGTTTATTTAAAATCTATCAACATTATGCCTTTAAGATTGCATTCAAGTTATGAGATAGTTTCTGAGAGCCTTTTCCTTTTGCAGGTTCCCTTTATTGCTTTCTACAGAAAAGAGTATGTGGAGCCTGAACTCAACATTAACGACCTGTGGAAGGTTTGGCAGTGGGATGAAAAGGTATTGTTGATGTTTTAAGTTTTCATTGTGGATAAAATAGATTGCAACAGAAGCCAATAAATTATTTTCATATTTGGGGTGGGAATCACTAGTGGCCCCACAATACGATATTATCGTGATACTTATGCCACGATTCGATATTATTGCGATCTTAAACATTTTGCACTACACAGAGTATTGTGATATATTGCTTTCTATACCATTTTTTCAACTGTGTAGCTGATTTAGCATTAGCCTTGTATTCATTTTTATTGTATTACCGCAATACTTTCTTTTCATGCGGCACTCCTTGCAAACCCCATGTGTCATGTCCATGTTGTTCATGCCCTGCTTGCATTCCTAATGTCCTTTCCCTGGTGCTGCCATATTGGTTGTACTGACTTTCTCCTGCTGTTTGACTGTCACCTCTACCGACCTCACTGGACAAAGGGTGCAACAGCATCATCAAGTGGACAGAAAAGCACGTGATGCTATTTATCCAGTATAATAGACTTCAGTTCAAATTAGCAATTAATTTGAATACAAAAGAACTCCATACTTGGCGGAAGATAAAATACAATATATTGCCATGTAAATAAACTCCTCACACACCATCTGAAATTAAATGCTTTTGTCATCTTGGTCTGCATATGACTCCTCTGGTCATCTAAATTTACACATTTTACCCCCTCATCCTCAGTGGACTCAGCTAAAGACCAGGAAGCAGAACCTGACCCGTCTGTTTCAAAAGATGCAGTCCTACCAGTTTGAACAGATCTCTGCTGACCCCGACAAACCTCTGGCTGATGGCATCCGTCCTCTGGACACAGCTGACATGGAAAGGTATGCATCCTAGTTACACAGAAGGACAAGGTCACATAGGGATGGATTATAAACAGTACTCTTCCCTGATCCTTACCTTCTTTTAACTCTAAGCCTACTTGTCATTTCACCTAAGGCTGAAAGATGTGCAGACTCTTGAAGAGTTGGGTGACGTATACAACCACTTCCTACTCTACTATGGCCGAGACATCCCCAAGATGCAGAATGCTGCCAAGTCCAATAAGAAGAGGCTCAAGAAGATCAAAGAAGTGTCGGAGGATGGTAGGCTGGACATGTCTGAATTGTCCTTTTTTATCTATTAAAGTCCCTATAAAGTGATTTTTAAAAAATCATTATTTTGGGTTTGTTGTATGACAGTCAGCCATATTATAAACCACCAGGCCAAATTTTAGTCTTGAAAACATCTCTAAGTTCATGAAATAAAGCTTCAAAATCATGGAAAATAAGGCAGTAAAGTCTGCTCTAAGATGGTGTGGGCGTGTTGGTTGAATGCTCTAAAACCACACCCGCTAAAAAGAAACATGGCTCTGTCTTAAAATGTTAAAAATACTACAGTTTTAATGGAGGAATCATCTGTCTGCTCGACTGGATGTCAGAGCTTCATTTGAAACACCAGTAACACTATCACATTTATGTTGTGACAGAGAGTTTGGTGCTTAAAAGTCTGAGTTTTATTTTCTCATCCTGCACCCAAGATATTTCTAAAATTTCATTAAAGTGAAGATTGTTATGAGGTTATGTGTTTCTCTCCCGTCAAATATGGATTTAAACACCTTCAGCAGGTAAGATGTTTGTTCCTGCTCTGCTGGTTTAAGTGAAAAATTTACAAACACTCCAGCAATTCCCTGTCCCTGACCTTATGGTGAACTATGGCCAGGCCACAAATGCCTGGCTCTGTGCCAGAGCAGAGGAACAGAAGTCAGGGATTAGATATACTGTTTTCCGTCACTAATCACCCTGTTAAGACACTCTCAATGACCCATAGGCAAGACGAGGGCAGGTGTTTTGGTCCAATTTACCTCAAAATGAACAAAAACACAGCATGCAGCTGCCTGTTAATATTCAGTGAAGGTGTTGACATCAGCTAACAACAGACTGTATTTAGAGAAACTGCTCTGTGATTTTATATTGTTGTAGTGTTAGGAGGGCGGTATCATTCACATGGAGTCTGGTGATGTCATGCGCTGCTATATTTACCCTGCCCAGATTAAACCAAGCTACAAAATTGGTAAAAAATGTTTTAACAGTCTAAATCCAAATTTCAGTGACACATAGATCTCAGTGTTTTCACATGTTTACAGCAACCTTATTTCCAGATACACTATATTGCCAAAAGTATTCACTCCCCTATCCAAATAATTAAAATCAGGTGTTCCAACTACTTCCATGGCCACAGGTGTACAAAATCAAGCACCTAGGCATGCAGACTGTTTCTAAAAACAGCTCTCAGGAGCTCAGTGAATTCCAGCGTGGTACTGTAAAAGGATGCCACCTGTGCAACAAGTCCAGTCTTGAAATTTCCTTGGAGCAGGGTCACCGCATAGTGCGCAGAGATCACCAAATTTCTGCAGAGTCAATTGCTACAGACCTTCAAACTTCATGTGGCCTTCAGATTAGCTCAAGAACAGTGAGTAGAGAGCTTCATGGAATGGGTTTCCATGGCTGAGCAGCTACATCACCAAGTACAATGCAATGCGTCGGATGTAGTGGTGTAAAGCACAATGCCACTGGACTCTAGAGCAGTGGAGACGCGTTCTCTTGAGTGATGAACCGCGCTTCTCCGAAGTGATGAACCGCACTTCTCCATCTGGCAATCTAATGGATGAGTCTGGGTTTGGCGATTGCCAGGAGAACGAAACTTGTCTGACTGCATTGTGCCAAGTTTAAAGTTTGGTGGAGCAGGGATTATGGTGAGGGGTTGTTTTTTTAGGAGCTGGTCTTGGCCCCTTAGTTCCAGTGAAAGGAACTCTGAATGCTTCAGTATACCAAGAGATTTTGGACAATTCCATGCTCTCAACTTTGTGGGAACAGCTTGGGGATGGCCCCTTCCTTGGGGCTTTTCCATTACAAAGCGTGACTCGGCTTGACTCAGCTCAATTCAGCATGGCAGCCTAGCACAGCAGGGGGTTTGCTTTTCCACTAGAGCCAAGCTACCCGTTTGAGGGCGCGTCTAGAGCTGATGACGCAGTGTTCTGAGCCCTCCTTGATCTCTCTACATTATCTGATCTGAATAACTTTACAATGGGTTAAAGCAACAATCAAACTGTACACCGACAGTGCTGCAGGCTTCTCTTTTTTCTTTCTTCCCCGTCTCCCTGTAGGGGTGAAAATTGATCACGGAGGGGTTAGCAGTAGCAGAGGGTGAATCCCCTCAGCAAATCAGACCCCGGGAAGCGCTTCAATGTCAGCGCAGTGTGCTTGAACATGGGGCTGGCTTGCTTTAAACGCGGCACGGCTAAACTCGTGATGGAAATGCAAATCAGCAAGGCTTGGTTTGGCACGGCGCGGTCAAAAGCCGTAGTGGAAAAGCCCCACCTGTTTCATCATGACTGTGCACCACTGCACAAAGCAAGGTCCATAAAGACATGGATGACAGAGTTTGGTGTGGATGAACTTGACTGGCCTGCACAGAGTCCTGACCTAAACCCGATAGAACATCTTTGGGATGAATTGGAGACTTTGAGCCAGGCCTTCTCATCCAACATCAGTGTGTGACCTCGCAAATGCGCTTCTGGAATAATGGTCAAAAATTCCCACTCCTAAACCTTATGGAAAGCCTTCCCAGAAGAGTTGAAGCTGTTATAGCTGCAAAGGGTGGACCGATGTCATATTAAACCCTATGGATTAAGAATGGGATGTCATTTAAGTTCATATGTGAGTCAAGGCAGGTGAGCGAATACTTTTGGCACTATAGTGTATCTGGTATGTATGGACATAAATTTTGGATCTTTACAGGAACTTTAATTGAGAGATGATGCTGACTGGTCCGTTTGTAATTGAAATGAATGGGAAGTTGTTTGGAGTGTTTGCCTCATTCAAATAACTTTGTTAAATGGCCTGCCTTTTTAGGTGAAGAAGAGGAACTGGAGGTAGAACAAGAGGAAGAAAAGAAAGGACCTGACCTCAAGCTGGCATCTCGTAGAGATATGTACAGCATCTGTCAGAGTGTCGGACTCGGTCAGTGCTTTCTTTCCCTTTTTACACAGCAATCTCAGCATTGAATATCTTCACACTTTTTCTCTCTGGTTCACCACTGTGATTTCATTTTTATTTCTTCTACAGATGGCTTGGCTAAAAAGTTTGGATTGACTCCAGAACAGTTTGGAGAAAATCTGAGAGACAGCTACCAGCGTCACGAGACAGAACAGTTCCCAGCCGAGCCCCTCGAGCTGGCCAAAGACTACGTGTGCAGTCAGTTCTCCACCCCTGAGGCAGTTCTTGAAGGAACCAGGTACATGGTGGCCATGCAGATTGCTCGTGAGCCCCTTGTCAGACATGTACTCCGGCAGACTTTCCAGGAGAGAGCAAAGATCAACATCAAGCCAACAAAAAAAGGCAAAAAGGTGACTAGACACTACAGGATTTTTTTCTTAACTAATAGAGGGTTCTCTGAGCTCTTTCCTAAACCTGTCTATTATTTGTTTTCTTCTCGTAGGAGATAGATGAGGCTCATTTTGCCTACTCCTTCAAGTATTTGAAGAACAAGCCTGTGAAAGAGCTGAATGGGGATCAGTTCTTGAAGATGTGCTTAGCAGAGGATGAAGGGCTGCTTTCCATTGACATCTGTATAGACCTTATAGGAGTTAAAGGGTGGGTACAAGGAAAATACCCCCAAAAACTTAAATCCGCTAAGTTAATACACTCTGTATGAGTAAGAGCTATGACCAGAAAATAATCACAGCATTTGTTTTAACTGAATTTGATTTCTCACCCCAAATATTGATATTTAAAAATGTGTTGTGCTATGAATTGTATTGTGGCCAATGGGTCATGATGGGGATAATTTTTTGGCTCATAATACAAGAAATAACTTGTTTCATGTATTGTAATATGTGTTGCAGTGTTAGTGCTTTGTCAGTACCCAGCACTGTTATGAATAATTATTTGCAAAGTCACATAAAGTCAGCTTTAATCAACAAGATGAGTCAAATCATAAGTAAACAGACACATCAAGGACTTAAAACCCCAGTCATTTTTGTGTTTGTGCACATCCCATGGCAATAGTACATTTCCCAAAAACAGGATCAGTTGTGACTAACGACTGCCATTTTTAGTATCTGCTTAGAATTCTGCTTAGATGTTGTAGGAAATGAGGGTTGATAAGTAGGATAGCTCCCCTGAGGTTTTCAGCAGCAAATAATTTTTCTACCCACATCCTTGTCATTAAAGCATGGGGCTGTTGAATTATGACTCTAGCACTGTTACGGTTCTCCTTTTCAAGTCTCTGCTCCTCTACACGTCCTCCTCCTCAGATATGCCGGGGATCAGACGTATTTTGATGAGATCAAACAGTTCTACTACAGAGACGAGTTCAGTCACCAGGTGCAGGAGTGGAACAGGCAGCGAACTTTAGCCATAGAGAGAGCGCTCAATCAGTTCCTTTACCCTCAAATGTCCAAAGAGCTCAAGAGCAAACTGACTGCTGAGGCCAAAGAGAGCATTGTCCGAGTGAGTTGTCCTGCTTTGTTATTCTGTTTTTAAAACTATATTGTAAAGCACTCAAGATAATCAAGAAGTTGTTTGATGATCAGTGTTTTAAACTTAAAACTCTTATCTTAAACTCTCTGTTTCCTGTAGTCCTGCTGTCGTCGCTTGTATAACTGGCTAAAGGTGGCTCCCTACAGGCCAGATCAGCAGGTTGAGGAGGAGGATGATGATCTGATGGACGAGAGTCAAGGCAAAGGTATTCGGGTGCTGGGTGTGGCGTATGCACCAAGCAGGTATGTGTCCCACAATATCTTCATTACCTTATGTGATGCACAAATATGAGGCATACCATATTTTTGAACCTTTAAGGGCCATTTGACTGCTGACTTTTCTAATATCTCACTTTCAAACCGTACTTTTACAGAGACACACCTGTTTTCTGTGCTCTGATCAATGGTGAAGGAGAGGTTGTTGACTTCTTACGTCTGCCCTACTTCATGAAGAGGAGGAATGCCTTCAGGGAGGATGAGAGGGAGAAGAAGGTAAAACCAAAGCACACGGCTGTGTTTCTTTGCGGTCATTAGATGCTTTATATAAGGAAGGAGAAATGTTACTAGATAAAGACATATCCTTGTTTCTGTGTCATCTTTAGACCCATGATATCGAAAATCTTAAGAGGTTTCTGTCCAGCAAGAAACCTCATGTGGTGGCTGTTGCAGGGGAAAACCGGTAAAGAATGAGCTTTCTTTATTTCCTTAAACAGTATTCACAAGTTATGATAAAGTTGAGGTTCAAGTGATAAATGTTCTGTTTGCAGAGATGCCCAAATGATCATGGAAGACATCAAGAGGGCCATCAGCGAGCTTGAGCAGGAGTCTTCTCTGCCTGCTGTGGGAGTAGAACTTATTGACAATGAACTAGCCACACTGTACATGAACAGCAAGAAGTCTGAGGTAAATATTTAGTACATTCACCTTACCATTCACGGTCACATCAATAGTTTATCTTGTTTTCAATGGCAGCTTGTCAAGATTCCCTAGGATGCTAATCCTCCTTTAACCCCACTGATTGTTGTGCTTGCAGGTTGACTTTAGGGATTACCCTCCCCTGTTACGACAGGCTGTGTCAATAGCACGGAAGATCCAGGATCCTTTGATAGAATACGCTCAGGTTTGCAGTACTGATGATGATATCCTCTGCCTCAAACTTCACCCGCTACAGGTAAGGGACGATAATCTAACGGTTTGCTGTTCTACTGCTCTGTCGTCCTCTGTTCTATTTGCTGTTAAGGCATTTGGTTATCATTTCCTTACTTGTTTGTTCTCCTTTAATTCTTTTGCTGCATTATGTCTATCAGCACTACAAGATGTTGACTTTAAACAATAAATAAACTATCTGAAGCAAGGCCGCCCATAAGACGGAATAAAGGGGGTATTTTTCTGGTGCCAAGTCAAATAGGGGACCCATGAAGGTCAGCAAAATCATAATCCATTGTAGTCATTGTGGTCCCTTGAAGCCAAGCTGGGGTAACCATATTTTATTTTTAACCTGAATAATAAAATTTGGAAAATAATGGCAGACGTTAGATACCAGAAAATAAAGTAGAAGAAACTGTAGCATTTTTTAGTTCCACAGTTTTCAGTGGAGAAATGACTGAATAATTGTGAAACGACTAAAGTTGCAATACCAGGTATGAAGTAGCAATGTAGTTGCAAAAATTGTTTAAAAATGGAAAAAAGTGGTGAAAAAGGTTTTAAAATTGTGATAAAATAGGTTAAAGGGGAAAATAATATTTTAAGATGAAAAAAGAGGGTTAATAGGCAAAAAAAGTGGTGAAAACAGGTTACGTCGCAATAAGTGGAAGAAATTGGTGAAAAATGCAACTAAGAGGCAAAAAATGGGTTAGAAGGATTTTTATATCGCTAAGAAGAAAAAAAGTGGCATAGATGGGTTAAAATGGCAAAAATGGGTGGAAACATGGTGAAAAGAGGTTATAAAGTGGCCTGATTTAATGAATTCAACATGAAAACCCAATAATGGCTTGACACAGCTTTCATCTCCAAAATGAGGTAACTGTTAGCAAGGCCGCTAGCACCAATGCTGCTGATCAAACACACCTCCATTGACAGGAGAGGGCCCATTTACTGTTTTTTTCAGGGGCCCAGCTAATCAGTAGCTACAAATGTTAGAATGACTGATGATGTCACATGCCACTTCTCCAAACTCCTGAACATGAGTAACTAACAAAAAAGATGACACAGATCTTAAATCATAATGACTCTGCAGCTACAAACAATTTCACTTTTTTCTTCAGGAACATGTGGTGAAGGAAGATTTGCTCAACGCTCTTTACTGTGAATTCATCAACCGTGTCAATGAGGTTGGAGTGGATGTGAACAAGGCCATAGCACATCCTCATACTCAGAGCCTGGTCCAGTATGTCTGTGGCCTGGGTCCAAGAAAGGGCTCCCATCTGCTTAAGGTGTGTATTTATGCTGCAGTCATATATTACATCGGTGATCCCTGAAACTAAAGGGTGTTATTTCATACCTCATTACTATCATGTTCTTGTACTTTCTCAGATTCTGAAGCAGAACAACACCCGTCTGGAAAACAGAACCCAGCTGGTCACAATGTGCCACATGGGACCCAAAGTTTTTATCAACTGTGCCGGTTTCATCAAGATTGACACTGCATCACTAGGAGACAGGTTGGTGCTTTTAAGATTTTTTTACACACCTTCATTGTTAAGTCAACCATTTAAGACCAGGCTCTGTCTGTTTTGAGATCGTTTTAAGTCAGATTTGTTTCCATACAGTACGGACTCCTACATCGAGGTTCTGGACGGATCTCGTGTCCATCCTGAGACTTATGAATGGGCTCGTAAAATGGCTGTGGACGCCCTTGAGTATGATGAGTCTGCAGAGGATGCCAACCCAGCAGGAGCTCTGGAGGAGATTTTAGAAAATCCAGAACGTCTTAAAGATCTGGACCTGGATGCTTTTGCAGAAGAGCTTGAGAGACAGGTCAGTGTGTGTTGTAGCCTTTACTGTCATAAATGTGTCGTACATCCTTTTGTTGAAGAGACATTTTTTACAGCTTGTATAGGTGACGTCAATTTGTCTAGATTCAGAAAAAACTGTGTATTTATGGAACTCGCACAGCCAAAACGAACTTATCTGAGTTTCACATTCCTCTGATTTAATAATCACTGTTGTTTACTTTGTTTTTCCCTAAGGGTTACGGCAATAAGGGGATTACTCTCTACGATATCCGTGCTGAGCTGAGCTGTAGATACAAAGACCTGAGAGTTCCCTACAGAGTTCCCAACACAGAGGAGGTCTTTAACCTTCTCACAAAGGAGACTCCAGAGACATTTTATATCGGTAATGCAAAGACCCTTGTCATCTTACTCACCTAATACTATTAAAATTAATCTAGTCCTAACCATCAGGCTTTAGTTGATGACTGAGTATTTGTCCTTTTGACTTTCCCTTCCTACCTATCAGGTAAGCTCATCACCAGTGTAGTAACTGGTATCGCTCACCGGCGTCCTCAGGGAGAAAGCTATGACCAGGCCATCCGGAACGATGCTACAGGGCTGTGGCAGTGTCCTTTCTGTCAACAGGACAACTTCCCTGAACTCAGCGAGGTACCAGATGTCTGGGTTTACTGCTCTTCTCTACATTGAATTAATTGATGTTAACTGACATCTTAACATCATCTCTTTGATTTTGTGTCCTTGCTTTAGGTGTGGAATCACTT